>NW_015387237.1:46073-57602 GCF_001527695.2 Protobothrops mucrosquamatus | reverse complement strand
TTAACACGGAGGAGATGGATTGTTTAAGTTTAGAGTTTGGAGTTAGAGATATTAATATTTGTTTACTTGTAGTTGAATGTTAGCCTAGGTTTGGTTTGGGAAGTCCGGGGGGTGGGGGGATGGGATAAATCATTGTGTAATACTTGTGATGTATTTTTTCTTTTATGATAAAAACAATAAAATTCTATATTGAAAAAAATAAATAAATAAATAAAACTTTAAAAATAATTAAACAACTAAAACATAAATACAAATAAAACGCAAGGGAACGCCTTCAAGATCTTGTATATGCTATAACCATTTCATGGGCACCCCATTTCCACAGCATTCCCAAACCTGCTGATACAACCAAATTTTAAGGGATTTCTGGAAAATCAGGATGGTTGGGGTCAATCTCCCCTTGGAAAGTTAAAGTTCCACAGGATGGGTGCCACAGAGAAGGTTCACCTCCTGAGTCCCATCAGATGGAACCCATAGCTTTCCCCTCCTGCCAGACCTGATGGGCTAGGTGGATATAATTGGGATGAGGTAGTCCCTCAAATGTTGGGAGTAGATAGGAAGAGAAAAATGGGATCTAGAAGGTAGGGATGAAATATATTGACTACGAAGAGTATGTATTTCTTTCTGCATTGCTTCCAAAAATGATTTATACAGGATACTTGTTTTAGATCTGTGATTCATGTCATGGAGAAGGCAAATTAGATATCTTCATATAAGAAATACATACGGTAATCTAATATTTTTCTACAAAGCCCATCCTGAGTTGCTTAAGTGTATTGTTGAGCATCAGTGAATTACTAGCAAAATTCTGGGGAAACATCTTGCTTTGGCTCCATGTTGCAATGGGAAATTTGCTAGGGCTCAAGCTGATAACATTTATATTATGGTAAAAAACAGGGAGGGAGAAGGTAGTATTCCCACAGCACTGTTGAGGCATAAGAGTAAAACACTTTGTGCATAATGTGCTACCATGAAATCTGCATGCTGCAATTCTTTAGCAAAACCAAAATGTGAAAAGATTATCTTTTTCATATCTGTTCTAGTTACAGATTGAGAAAGTGAGCATTATGGTAGTAGCAATGGCTTAGAGACTAAACCAGAAGGCATAATGCAGAAAGCTTAAAGATTAAGCTTGCTTTCTGCTCAAAATTTGGTGTACTGTATATGAGGCAGGCCATGAGTGACTCAGTTCTGGGAGAGCCATTTTTTTAAACAACTGATTGGGGTAACTTCTTTCTTCCACAAATCAAGACTTTGTACCTGTGAACTCTAAGATGAACTGTTCACAATATGAATCTGATAAAGCTCTCAACATTTTTGGACATTGGATGGTCAATCTAATGGGACAGGCAGATATTCTTAGGAAGAGATGGTTCTGCAAATAACCAAAATGATCAGGATTATGGGAGAGGAGAGGGGTCACAATGGCTCAGTGGATAAAGACACTGAGCTTGTCAACTTGAGAGCGGACAGCTCAGGTTTGAGACCCGAGCTTCGCGTAACGGGTGAGCTCTCGTTCCTTGCTCCAGCTTCTGCCCACCTAGCAGTTCAAAAGCATGCAGATGCAAGTAGGTTAATAGATACCACTTTGGTGGAAAGGTAACCATATTCTGTGTGCCTTTGGCATATAGCCATGCTGGCCACATGATCACAGAAATTCCCTCGGCCAAGAAATGGAGATGAGCCCCATGCCCTAGAATCGGACCTCACAGACAGGGAAATCTTTACTTTCACTTATGGGAGAGGTGGTAAAACAGAGCTTGGGCCCACCTTGGGCTATACTGCAGTTAGATGTTAACTTCATTTCATATGTTATCCAAAAATATCTCAGAAATTCTGAATGTCTTGTTCCACAATTCAATTTTTAAATGTGTAAAACATCCCTCCTTGCAGCATGTTAAATTGCCTCTATACCTCTCATTCACCATTATAATTCTTATCAGTCTTAATCATAGTTGAGGTGTGTGGCCTGAATATGATTTCTTCCTTGCCCTGTGTACTCCCTAGCCAGGTAATTAACCTTTGGCCAGGATTAGAGACATGAGAAATGTTGTACTCCATGATCTTTCTGCTAGTATCATTTGTTATGTGGAATTTTTGCAAGGTTTCGGAACTACAACTTGAATTCTAATAACAGTTGCAATCATATCTGCTGTACACAATATCATGTGCTATATTTCAGCCTTATAGATGGCACAACAGTAGCATTTCTCTTTCTTTCTTTCTTTCTTTCTTTCTTTCTTTCTTTCTTTCTTTCTTTCTTTCTTACTTACTTACTTACTTACTTACTTACTTACTTACTTACTTACTTACACATACTCTACTTTTTGATCAAAGCTGAAGCAAGCAAGATCATAAGTAACAGGAAAGAATGTACTTTTCTTCTTCAATACCTGGAATCCAAATTCATGTATTTAGTAAAGGCAGAGAAAACTATTAGAAGAGGAAAATACGGGTAGTCCTCAACCTACAACCACAATAGAATCCAAAATTTCTATTGCTATTGTTAAGAGAGTCCTGCCCCATTTTACAACCTTTCTTGCTACCATTATTAAGTGAATCACGTCAGTTGTTGAGTTAGTAACAAGGTTGATAAATGAATCTGACTCCCCCATTGACTTTGCTTGTCAGAAGATTCCAAAAGATGATCACAGGACCCCAGGATAGTAGAACCGTCATAAATATGAACCAGTTGCCAAGCATCCAAATTTTGATCATGTGACCATTGGGATGCTGCAATAGTCATAACTGTGAAAAATGGACAAAAGTCATTTTTTTTAGTTCTGTTGTAACTTCAGATAGTCAGTAAAAATAAGGCTGTAAGCTGAGGACTACTTCTAATGATTTTTCATTTAAAAACAGGGACATTCTCAATAAACCTTTGTGGGGAAAGACAACCTGAAGTCCTCCAGATTTCTGAATTTCAGTTTCCACCAAGTCAACTAACGTGATGACTGGCAAAGATATGCAGAACAGCCTTGACAAGATTTCTTATGAGCAGTTCCTCCCTCAAATCATGGATCTCTGTCACCTTTGTCTCCATAATTGCTCAAGTGATATTTTTCTTCAATGTAAAGATACAATTCGCTTTAAAAAGCCACCACATTTTATATGCATCTTTACGAACATTTTGAGCAAAGAATTAACCACATTTTTTTTATCTGTACACTAATCCATTAATCAAGTCAAGGTTACTATGATAATTCATCCATTCAGTTTTCACATGGAAAAAACAAACAAACTGTGGGATATTTGACTTTGTGTCTCACATACTGTACAGCTCTAATGTTCCTTTGTGGTCTTCTGTGCAAGTACCATTATGCTGACTAAATCAAAGGAGTTGTTGCATCAGAAAGAATATTTTAATACTAGACAACCAGTGTCCCATGGGTCATTGTTTCAGACCTATTTCCTTACCTGGACAAAGAAACAGGCAGGCAAAAAAGCAGTTAGAGCAGAAGCTACTTCTGACCTCCTGCTGGCTTGCCCATTGAGTTTCTTTATAGGACCCTGGCAAGGAATATCGGAAATCTCCCTTCCCATCCTCTTCCCCTTCCATTCACAGCAGGCAGGTAAGTGGGCGGGAGCAAGGAATTGCAAGACTGGTTGGGAAACTGTCACAAAATGTTGATAATGATGATCATATGACTGCAGCAGCAGCCAGTAGCATTAAAGTAGTCACAAATTTCTCAAATTTGATTGCTTTGGGAGTCATGGGTCCTGGATTTTGGGCATATTCTTTATGTTAGTCCATTTGGGATGCCTTGGTTCAAAACCTGTTGCCCTGTGACGCACCATTCCACCCAGTTAAAAGTCATGGGAATGAGAATTTTAGTAGTATACAGAATATATATTTAATGTAATATAGAGCCAATTTGATGTAGAGATTAAAGTGTTGGAGTGGAACGTAGGAGACTGTGAGTTCTAGTCTTCCCTTATGCAGATGGGTGACTTTGAGCCAGCCATTCTGTCTCAGTCCAACTCACCTTGCAGAGATATTGTTGTGAGGAAAATAGGATGCAAGAATATTTGGCTGATACCTTCAGTTGATCAAAATGTGTGTGTGTGTGTGTGTGTGTGTGTGTGTGTGTGTGTGTGTGTGTGTGTGTGAATGATAATGTTATAATTAGAACATCTTATTCAGTAACATGCATATGTGAGTACAATGATCACAACAAAGCTTCTCAATATTATCTATAAAGACCACTTTACTCATGTTGGCAAAGGTCAGACAAAACTCTGTATTATGCTCTGTTATTATGTGAATTCTCCAATCCATACAAAGCAATGTGTTCCTTTTCAGACTGAACTAATCAGTTTTTGGTGCCTCATCCACTTTATGTGCATCTGCTTTATTTAGAGATGGTTTATATTGTTTACTAGTAATTGGAACACCAGCCTTGTTTTCTGGTCCATAAATTTAGCCATTACTTCCAGTTATTGCTTGAAATCCTTTAAGTACCAGTGTAAATGAGAACTAGTCTATAGCTTCTGCAATGTAGTATTTACATTTTTAGACCAGATTATGGACATTTTAGCAGCTTGCCATATGGCAGTTATGCTAACTTCTGCAATAACAAAACCTATTTAAAAGGGTGAAATTATGGGTTATGTTACTGAAGTAGCATTTAGTAGGAGAAATATTGAAATTCATTCCAATTCAGCACTTTCCACAATACACTTTCCACAGTAATCCTCGCTTTATGACTAATTGAACCCAGAATTACATAGTAAGCTATTGGGATCCTAAGCTGAGGCTTCATGTGACTGGACCTGATCTTTCAACAGTTTTGGGGGCAGTCATTAAGTAAATGAGGTGGCCATTAAGCAAATCAAGTTTTCTCAGTGGGTGTTTTTTTGCTCTAAATAAAAGATAAATGCCAGAAACCAGTAAAAAATGTTGCAGATTGCAGTCAAATGTCTACAGGATGCTGCAAACAGCCATAAAGATGAACCAGCTGCCAAGCACTTAAAATGTGATCATGTGACCATGGGCTCTGTGTGTGTGTGTGTCATAATTTTAAAAACAGGGAGTAAAGAGCTTTTGTTGAGGCCCATCATAACTTCAAACAGTTCTTAAATTAAGGACTACATGTGTAAAATTTATGGGACAATCTAAGAAGCTGGAGGCATTGTCACATTCTTCTCCAGCTTATGAACAACTATTTTTCTCTGCAGTTTTCAGGTTCAAAGTACTACATTGGCCTTTGCATCACTGAAATAAAAATTAGCAGAACTTAACGCTGTATTGTGGCATATGGGTTTTAGTGGCTGTTCTTTTGGAATTAGTCAGACATTGGAGTAAGGAAAAGGGGAAAGGAAGTTTGCTTTTGGCTTTGAGGGACAGTTGTGCTGTCATGAGGCCTCATAAACTGGTGGGCAGATGTTAAGAGAGCAGTCGCATCAGTCCACCCTGGTTCACATGTGTTATGGACTAGAGCCTTGGGGGAAACACCAATGTCCTCAGTTGCTGAGGACATGCTGCTGATCTAACCTAAAAATGGGGGAGAGAAAAAAGCAGAGGAGAAAAAAAGTCTGTGCATGCAGGAAACAAAATAGCTGGAGACAAACTTGGACAGAAAAGTTAAGGATGGAGCCTTGGTACTCAGTCCAATCAGCCATCAACAGACACATGGAAATAAACCACAGTTACATACCACACAAAAGAGACAATAAAAAGCTAAGAAGAAAAACAAAAAGATCAGAACACATCATCTCCAGTACCAGCACCCAGATAACCAAGGATTAACACCAAACAAGCAAGCAAGCAGAAAGCAATCTAATCAAGGGACTACGAAGGAGAAAACCACTCTCCTGTCAAAACTGTCAGGGCAAGCTTCTGTATATTCACTCACCATACTCACTCATTGCTGATGTAATGGCAGGGAATGAAATGTCTGCAAGCAAACAACCAAGCTCAGAGAGCACCAAGGGAGTTCACAGTTCAACTGTGAGCTACATAGACTTTCTTCTATTAGAAGTGAAATGTGAACAACAGTTGTTTGTTCCTGGTCAGAAAGGAAGAAGAAAGGTCCAAGAGAGACTTCCCTGGAAGAAGAGAAGTAAAGACCTAGAAGAATTACAGCTCCACCCAAGACTCAAGAAGGAGAGACCTGGCTAGGTGCAGATAGTGGCTTCATTCAAGTTCCAAGTGGAAAAGAGATCAGCTGTCAACAGAGAAGCTCTGGTTTGTGGGGAAGGACTGGGCAGAAGACCCTCAAAAAGGTTCTTCCCCCAATAAAAACTCCGCCAGCAGTTGAGTGGTTCCAGGAGGAGGTCAAACCATGATGAGCACACTACAATAAATTATAGCCCTTTTTGTTTTCTTTCTCTCTTGTTCAGCCCGGAAACAGGAAAGAGAGAGAAAGCAGAAGGAAGGAGGAGAGCTAGAGGGAGGTAGTCCCTAAGAGGGAGATTTGACACTGGGTGAACTCCAGTAGTGTGTTGTATATACCTGTTCTAAATATCTGCTGTAAATAACGTCACTGTATATAGTAAAAAAAAACATAAAAGTCTCCTCTGTCTTGTTTTCCTGTGTCAATTGTCACCTATGCAAAACAGCACACCTCCAGTTCAAATGGTACTATCATATGTTTCCACGTCCCTGATTAAAAAAGGAGACAGAGATTAAAAGAAACATTTGCCATACAAAACCGACTATGATAAGTGAAAAGAAATACAAGTACAAACAAAGTGAAAGCATAAATGATCTTAAAAGCATTTTTTAAAAAAAAGATAAAAGGAAGAAAGGTATGAAACGCAAAAGAGCGGAAACACAGCATAAACAGTACTATCTTCTGGTAAAATATAATATAAAATAAAAGTAAGCTGCCTTCGGGTTATGCTCTTCTCTCTCACTGAAGAAATTCCAATTCCTTTGATTGTTATTCTTTTTCTCTGCTTTGCTACACATACTATCTAAAGATATTTTCTCCTTCCTGAAGCTTCAAGATGGTGCACCAGATTTACTTACCATTCTGTTTGATTTAAACATTAATTCTTAATTAAATTAAACTGTTTCAATAAGTTATCTCCCTGCAGTTGTCAGATTCATTGAACTGTACTATTAAAGGATATTTTTTTACATAGCCTGCTTGTTCCTTGTGCCTTTAAAAAGAGTTCAGCAACCATTTCTGGTTCCAGGCTCCCATCTTCCACTGAATGAATGAATGAATGAACCACAATGGCAGAATATCTCCATATCACATGAAATTTTGCCAGTCTCACTTATATGACAAGATGTTATATGACTGCAAAATCTTATGCATTCTCATCTGTGGTTTCTGTGTTTTGGGCAAACTTATATGAAAACTCAGGAAATGCAAGGATATGCAAACTGTCCAGAGTGACTTAGGACAGTGAGATGGGCAACATATACATTTGATAAACAAACAAGCAAACAAACAAACAAATAAATGCAATTGAAAGGTATTTGGTTATCTCACAAGATTACAATAATGTTGTTATTTTTACAATATATGTTTAATTTTAGGGTTTAGCAGAAGCGATAGAGCCCTCGCAAGTACTGACCTGACCAAAACAATGTTCAATTATCAGGCAAACACTAATCAACTTCTTAGTGTGAGAAGCATGCGATAATACCGATTTTAATAAAACATCTGTGTTCAACGTGTTCAAGCATTTTACTTGACAAAGGATTGCTGTAAGTCTGATAGTGATGTTTATTCAAGGCCTATGCAAACTTTTTTGGCTCCCAGGGCCAATATATATACTCTGTGTGTGTGTGTGTGTGTGTGTGAGAGAGAGAGAGAGAGCATTAGAAAGATTGGTTTTTCAGTTTCAGGAATGTACTACAAGTGGTCTTCAACTGATGACTGGTTACTTAGGAACTACTGAAAGTTATGATGGGCCCTCCAAATGTTACTCACAACACAATTTTGAAGTACTGACATCTAGAACACACATACACAGGGTTACATGGCAGCATTTGCAATACTTGGACACTAGCCCACTTTTACCGTCATTTGCAGTGCCTTGCGGTCACCTCACTGTGATTTACGACCGTTTTACCAATTTTACTTTACTTTTACAAAAACAGCTTCAAAGCGAATAACAGGTTCACTGAACAACTGTAGTGTTCACTTAACAACCACGCTGTTTGTTTTACAATTGCCACCTTCATTTAATGTCCACTGCAAAAAAGGTCATAAAATTGAGTTGATCCACTTGACTACCTATATATACCTACAACCACAATTGCAGGACTCAATTACAGTTTTAATAGGAGGACAGCCTCTGAAGCCTTTAGGGAAGAAGCTTTCCACTTTTAACTGATTAAGATCTTGTCAATTTCAGGGAGCAGTGTAAGTTAGCTCAAAGATACTAGCCAAGTTCCACACAGCGGAACATGTTAACTTGCAGTTAGCACTTATTAAGAAAAAGCTGCACCATAGAGAAAAGCTTCTCAGGAAAAAATAGCTTGAAATACACAAACATCCAGACAAAAGTTTTTTCCAAAATTATTATGAGGTGAGTATGGGAAAAATATAAAATATATTAGTTATTAAATATGTAAGAGGATTTTTTTTAATTATTGTACATTAAATTCTTTCTGCAATAATCATATTAATTCAGTTCAGTTCAATTGGTTTCTCTCTCATTCCAGAGTGCTAGACAGAAACAAAGGCTTTAATTTACATGAATGTAGATATTGAATAGATATTAGAAAATATTTCTGAACAGTAAGAGCATTTGACAGTGCCACCATAACTCAAAGGAGGTGAAGGGCATCTGTTCACAACAGAGGCTAGATAGCTATTTGGATGCCTACGCTGAGCAGGAGACAATGGCCTAAACAAGCTTGTGTAAATCTATAATTCCAAATAAATTTGATTTAAATGTAAAATAAAGCAATTCAATATATACCTAATTCAATACTTAACTGTATAAATTAAAATTGAATAAGAATTAAATAGTATATATAATATGTTCTACCTCTGTCTGTCTGTCTGTCTGTCTGTCTGTCTGTCTGTCTATCTATCTCTCTATCTCTATCTCTATCTCTATCTCTATCTCTATCTCTATCTCTATCTCTATCTCTATCTCTATCTCTATCTTTTCTTTCTCACAAAGGAGAAAGAAAAACTTCCAAAGTCAACAAGTAGATTGTTTTATCGTGTTCTTTTTTCTTGAACAAGTGACTTAAGTTTTTGCTATTCTTTCTGAATGTTTTCTTTTTGTCCTCCTACTGTTTCAGTCACACACACAAAAGTAACAGCTCTTTATGTAACCAAGCTGCAGGCTTCACATAAGTGAAATGACCTTCAGATCTCCCCAGATATTTATATTTTTCATCCTGGATCTTTTCCCAAACTGGTTTTGTGTTCTTATATGACTCTTTCATGTTCACAGCATAGCCATATACACAGATAGTGTTTTATTTGGATTTTGAAGAAGAACAGCTTTCAAGTTCACTTCTGAGGCATCAGCGGACAAGTCCCACTTATTTACATGGTATTTATGGCCAAGAATCTCCATAATCAAACAAGCATCTATATTGTAAGCTCTGGCATCAGATTGACAAGGAATTGCTCTCCACAAATTCAGACCTGAATAGCCTGGCCCATATGCTCTTTTGTCATGCCTTCTATCTTTATCTTGAGGTCATTTTGCTAGAGCAGGGGTGTCAAACTCGCAATGTCACATGACGTGTCGTGACGTATCAGAACTTTTATTCCATTGCCGGCAATGGGGTGGGTGCGGTTTTGGCATGTTTGACACCCCTGTTCTAGAGCATAACAATTGGATTTTGCTCAAGGATTCTAACAAATACACTACTACAGGTGGACCTTATGACCACAATTAAGCGCAAATTCTCTGTTGTTAAGTGAGTCATTTGTTAAAGGAATTTTGCCCCATTTTATGACCTTTCTGGCCTCAGTTATTAAGTGAATCACTGCAGTTGTTAAGTTAGTAACATGGTTGTTAAGTGTTAAGCTTCCCCATTGACTTTGCATATCCGAAGACAGAAGATCACAAAAGGTGATCACTTGGTTTTGGGACACAGCAACGGCCATAAATATGAACTAGTTGCCAAGCATCTGAATTTTGCCCACATGATCATGGGGATACTGTAAAGGTTGTAACTTTGAAAAACAGTCATAAGTCACTTTTTTCAGTGCTGTTGTAACTTTGAATAGTCACTAAATGAACTGTTGTAAGTTGAGGACTACCTATATTGCTGAAATATAGTACTTTTATGTCATTAATTCAACAGAATAAAGAAGATGGGGTCACATGAAAACTAGAGAGCCAGTTTGATCTAGTGGTTAAAGCACCAGGCTAGAAACCAGGAAATTGTAAATTTTAATCCCACTTTAGACATGAAAGACTTTATTTTTATTCCATCTCTGCCAATTTTTTTTGTCCTGGCTGTACCCACTTTCGGGTATAGCACACACAGGATTCTTCACAAAGTCTAAGTTGCCTATAGCCTAAACATTAGTATGTCCTTGCTGTGGCTGAATTAAATTCACTGGTATTTAAATGCACCTAAGAGGTGGCATCATGAAGGTAAGCTGCCTTCTTCCTCCCCCTAGACTTTTACTGATCACATATAATAATAGAACCTTATTATATGATGACCTCTAAAGAAAGGAAGCAGCAATGTAGATGGATGTGGACTAAAAAAAGAGTACAAAAATAAAAGATCAGTGAAGAAGTGGGGATTCATATTTGATTTTTCTAGTGAGATGTGCTACATTTCCACCTCATAAACTTCAGTTATTATTTTTATTATTATTATTATCATCATCATTATTATTATTACATTATTACATTATTATCATGGAGTTCATGTTTATGCTACCAATTAATGCTTACTTAGGCATTAATTAAATTAAATGAATACTGAAAATTGAATAAGGACTGTATTTTGAGTAGAGCAATTTGAATTGACAGGAAGGGGAACGTATTAGCGTGAATTTCCATTTCTAGTAGATATACCAGGAGGTAAATTAGTAGCTTCTGAGATGATGCCAAATAAATACAATGTTGTCTAAAACATTAGCAAAAATAATCGGCAGACAGTTCCATAATATCTTCAATCAAATATACAACATGTAGCATTCATGTATTAAGCCGTGGAAATTATTCCTTTTGAATTGCTGCTTTCTCGATGATGTATAGAAAGAGACAGGCCTGAGCAAGCCGTGGGCATGATGAAGTACAACCTGCAGGTTGCACAATTTTGAAATTGTTTCTTTTCTCTTCCCCTTACATGCACAATTAGTCTTACAAATAGAAAGGTCATTAGAGAGATTTTTATATATGGCTTTCATTTTGAACTAAAAACAAAACTAGACTAAAATCCATGCATTTTGGCAATCAGTTATAAATCTCCAGCTGTTTTAAATGTAGAAGGATAAATACTGTAAAGTTTTTCATGCCGAAGAAGATTATGATATGCAAACTGACCACATATACCATTAGGTCAGAAAACATATAAATAAATAAGAGAGAGAGAGAGAGAGAGAGAGAGAGAGAGAGAGAGAGAGAGAGAGAGAGAGA
>NW_015387237.1:39793-45973 GCF_001527695.2 Protobothrops mucrosquamatus | reverse complement strand
TGAAGGCAGAAATGTATAGTGACTGGAAGAAGTATCCACTAGATTAGATTTTTTTAAGATGATTAGTCCAACTAGGTTGTCTAGGGAATATTCAGTGCCTCAATACACAAGGGAGGAGGAGTGCCAACCACCTTGAAGAAAATAGTAATGCAACATTTCTTGGAAAACTCTTCCCTGGTTCCTATCATGGTATCCATCATGATAGAAAAATGATAGCCATCAGCTGTAAGCTTGTTTGTAAGAAGTAACTTGTCTAGTTTCCTTTCAGTTTGACTTCAGATCAGGTATAACACAGAAACTGACTGGGTTGCCCTGATCAATAGCCTCTTCTAATAGAGACTTAGGGACTGTTAGTATGTTGGTTCTCCTGTATCTCTTAGCAGCTTTTGATATTACAATATTACTAGAAGAACACAACATGTTGGGAATTGGAGACTCCATTCCTTGATCTGACAACTGCCACCACAAAATCTTTTTGGTCCCATGGTATCTCAATTTGGAATCCCACAGAATATTTTTTTTAACTCTCCTAATCAATATCTATAGGAAACCACTTAGGAGAGTGAACAGAAAGTGGTGGTTTGATGTTCAGCCTTGTCTGATTTTCCAGCTATAAGACCACAATAATCCATGCTCCATTAATTTATCAGTTTCACTATTGTAAGGATTGTAGCTGCATTATAATAGTGATGTAGGATTCACTACAATCCTTGATCTTTTCAGAGGCGTGAGTAAATAGGACCATATGATATTGGCCTTGAAAGTGTAACATTGGTTGCCTCTGAGACACCCGGCTAAATGTAAGGTGTTGATATTCATTTGGAAAGCTCTGCATAGTTTTGGATCCATGTATTTAAAAAAAATGATTTCCATTAATATCATTCAGCTTGTGCATTAAAATGCTTATGATGTCCTCTGTAGAGGCCAGGAGAAATATCTTCTCTGTGGTAATACTCCATTATGAATGTCTGTAGAGATTCTCAGTCATCCAGGTCACACAGGTAGTCCTCGACTTACAACAGTTTGTTTAGTGACCGTTCAAAGTTACAATGGCATTGAAAAAGTGACTTATGACCATTTTTCATACTTATGATCATTGTAGCATCCCCACAGTCATGTGATTGACATTTGGATGCTTCACAAGTGGTTCATATTTATGAGGTTGGATCTAGGGGTCATGTGACCATCTTTTGTGACCTGTTGACAAGCAAAGTCAATGGCGAAGCCAGCTTCACTTAGCAACCATGTTACTAATTTAACAACTGCAGTGATTCACTTAACAAATGTGGCATGAAAACTTGTAAAATGGGACATAACTCACTTAACAAACTTCTCACTTAGCAATATAAATTCTGGGGTCAATTGTGGTCCTAGGTTGAGGACTACCTGTAGTAAAGGCACTCTTCAAAAGGAACTGGACTGGTTTTTTTTCCCCTTTAGGAAAAAAAAGAAAATGTTTCTCTTCTCATCCCAGCTTTGAAAAAGCTCCTTTGAGACTCCATTTTGAAAATCTTTCAAATAAGCCACACATCCCTTCCTTTCAGAAGACAACAGATCTCTGGTTTCTTTTTTTTTAAAAAAATTACCATTGTGTGTGTGTGATTTATTTTTAAGAACTGTTGGTTTCATCCTGTTGGCTTTACATGAAAGTATTTTATGTAAAATATCTATTAAACTCCAGGCTTCTCTGAGCGAAGAGTAATATTGTTTCTCTCTGAAAGTAGTTGCCCATTTCACATTTTCTGAGTTCAGAAAATATATATTTTTTTCATGGAACTGTAGAACATAAATAAATAACAGCAGATATGCACTGCTGCTCCTGCGTCTTCCATTCTCCTACTTTACAATAGTGGCAATGATAGAGTTTAATAGAACATATATGAGATAACGTCTTCTTTTAAAAATAAGTGTGATTAGCCCAAAGCATGGACTATATCCTTTTCTGAAAAAGTACTTTGATTTAGTTCCACTGACTTTAGTTGGGTTAAAGGCAGAAATGTTGAGTCTGCCCAGGGAAATTCCAGATCAGGACCATTGCCTGGTCAATGAGCCATGAGATTCTCACCAGCCTAATTTATACCAGCATATTAATAAATATAGTGATTATTCACATTCCACGCCTCTCCATACATGCTTTCCACATTGTGGTTATACAATGTCACAGACATTGTAGCTAGTAAATGCTGCATGCACCAAGTTTTTCTAGTGCATTAAAAATGCAATTCAAGTTTTTGTGAAGCAAGCTGCAGTTTTGAAGAACATACGCAACTGCAGCTAAAAGAGAAGGGTACAAAGTGAATCATGTACAAGCCATGGAACTGAAGTGGTAGTTTCTTAATTGTGCCCTCAACCTCCCTATCTTGGGGAAATGTTCAATAAGAGAAATTATTTGACAAGATGCTTTTGAATGTAGCAGTGGAGGTCATTCCTTTATTTTCTGCATCAAACCTATTTGCTCTTTTAGCTATTCTCTATACCCATAGCCATTCTTTTTGTTATTTTGGTTTTCCAAGATGAAATATTATGTTAGCCTTATCTCCTGTTAAAGATGGGAATGTATATCCCTTCTCCTTAAAACAGAAACACATTTTGTCCATGGCATTCTTTCCTTGTAGCATGGAATAAAGGCTCTATTCCAATTAAATCCTCTTTTGGGGATATTATACCATTGTCATGATAGTTAGTAAAAGCAGGGATTGAGGCATTTTCTGATGGCTGTGTAAGGCTTATTTTGACATATAGATGGAGAAGATGTCCTCATGATTGTATTCACATATTGTTAAAATGATAGAATGAATGGGAATACAAATAATGAAATATCCATCTTCTTTGTTGTGTGCATCTTTTTTTTCAAACTAAACACAGGCTTGGAAATTCATTTAATACATGTGCGTGCAAGATAGGCACAATTCATGTAACTCAGTGTGCTTGATATTATGCCAGTGTTAATGCAATTGTGTCTTTCCAGCAGAACAACTCTGCATAAAATGCTCACTTTGTATTAGTCAGAGTTATAAAAGACCTCTGAAAAGACTTACTTTAAGAGTCAGATGCCTTTGGATATAGTTAATGCCATATTAAGGATAAGGAAAGTGATGGGGGGAAAAGTCTGATGCTAGCCTGCACTCTTCTGCAGATATGCTGAAGAATAGTCTAGCCAGCATTACAGAATTCTTTTGATATGCATGTACCAATGTTAGATTCATATGTAAGACTTGGATTTTCAAAGCAATGCTCCCTATTCTGGAGAATGGTTGTCAAAAATGAAAGAATCAATCTGAGTTCTAGAAATCAAAGGGTGATTTTATGAAACCATTAGTCCTAAAGAAATGTTAAAATGAACTTAAATCTAAGTTAAATATGTGTATGTTTGTAAAAAGAGACAAGCTTTATCCCTTCTAGACATATTGTAATCCGGCTTCCCACCTAAAGTCAGTTATCTTTCTTTTCCTTGTACACTCACAATATCATCCTTCTAGAATGCCTCATTTTTTTGTGGCTTAAAGCCAGTCAAGATATGTTCCTGTCTTTGTCTTCTATGCTGCTAATTCTACTACTGCAACCTGCCAAGACCAGCAACTTAGCATTCACCTATATACTCTGTTTCAGCTACTGTTTTCAGGCTCCAAAAAAACAAGAAAGACACAGAGTTACTTCCAAGCAGTTTCCTCTATTGTTTCTCAGTTATAGACAGAATTTTGCCAATAGCACTAGCACTAACACTTATATACCGCTTCATAGTGCTTTACAGTCCTCTCTAAGTGGTTTACAGAGTCACCATATTGGCCTCAACAATATGGGTCCTTATTTTATCAACCTAGGAAGGCTAGACCTAGGAAGGTTGGAAGGCTGGTCAGGATTGAACTCCTGGCTGTGGGCAGAGTTAGCCTGCAATACTTGCCTTATTAAACACATATTCTGAGAACTTCTAGAGAAGAGCTGACTTGATCCTCTTCCTCCCAACCAAACCATCTGAACTATGCTGAGTCATATTCCCCTGGAATGCACTCCCTCTCTCCTGGGAATCAGGACTACCTTCCACATCCCTATATTCGTAGACAAAACAAGGGAACCTTTCTTAGCCAAGCGACAGCAATAGCAGTAGCACTTAGAGTTATATACTGTTCCATAGAGCTTTACAGCATTTTCTGAGTGATTTACAAGGTCAGCATATTGTCCCCAACAATCTGGGTCCTCTTTTTATCAACGTTGGAAGGATAGAAGGCTGAGTCAACCTTGAGCTGGTCAGGATCAAACTATTGGCTGTGGGCAGAGTTAGCCTGCAATACTGCACTCCAACCACCATGGCTCCTAAGCAAAGTACTTGTCTTATTAAAAACATATTCTGAGAACTTCTAGAGAAGAGCTGGCTTGATCCTCTTCCTCCCAACCAAACTGTCTGAATTATGCTGACTCACGTTCCCCTGGATTCCCCTCCTGGGAATCAGGACTATCTGCCACATCCCTATAGCCTTAGACAAAACAAGGGAACCTCTCAGAACCACAGATCATTCATTGTTCCCAATTTTTCCTTTCCGTGAAAGAAAAAAAAAGGGGCTTTTCTGACTGTAGAGTTGAAGTGCTGTCTACCCATCTTTGAATTGTTAGAAAATTATACCAACATAAATTCTACTGTTCCCATTGACAATTCCCCTCCTACCTCTATTGCCTGTAATTACTGACTGCCCTTCCAGGGCAAAACCTAATAGATTTTACACACCTTGAGGCTGTTCTTAGATGCTGTTGGAATAAAATGAAAAACTGAATTTTTAACATCTGTATAGCTAAAGAAGACCCGAATGTGCTTCATTTATGAGCTGGGGAATGAGATTTATTTGTATGGTTGTTTATTTACTTAGCAAACCTCTATGTTGCTGCAATCAGAATGACTCTTGGTGGTTTACAGTATATTTAAAACAAGAATGAAAACTTCCACAGTCAAGAGAAAACAATCTCAATCCCCATAATAATAACCACACACAACCTCATGGCAAAAATATTAAGAAAACAGGATAAAAAGATAACAGAAGAGAAATACAGAGGGCAAAAAGAAAACAAGAGAGTATTTAGCAGAAACTTAAGAAAAGGGCCTACAAAATAGAGTAACTCAGTTTTCAATATTTTCTGGAAAGCTAGTAAGAAGCAGGGCAGCTTGATCTCTGTCCAGAGGCTGTTCCAAACCATTGATATTGCCACAGAAAAGGATATCACCTCCAGTCTCTCACTGAAGAGACTGAAAAATGTGGTTCATTAACTAATTTGTCCCTAGATGTTCTAATGCAGAGGTGTCAAACTGCCAGCCCATGGGCTGCACACGTCACGTGGAAGCTGCGCCCATCCCATTGCCGGCAATAGCAAAACCGTCCCAATACGTTGCACGACGTCACGTGACATTGCGAGCTTGACATGTCTGTTCTAATGGGTCAGGGTGACCCTAGTTGGTGCAGGCAGTGGTGTAGGCATGAAGAGATGAAGTCATGAGAAATAGCAGAAAAAAGATGTTGCAGGGCAATAGGTACAATAGGTAGTAAATTGGATTTTTTAAAACAAACAAACAAACAAATATTTCCTGCTTTTGCTATTCCCCAAAGAAATTACATGAATACTTTAATTATGCAAGTTTGATATGTGTTAATTATTAAAACAGCCTTTTAATTGTGTGAGATTATTGTATATGTATAATTGGAGTACCCGTCATAAAATGTACTTTGGCTACTGTTTAAAGATCTCTTAGTGAGTATTTGTTTAATATTTATTTATTTACTGCAATCCCAAAAGATATCTGAGTGGTTTAAAAATGTGTTTACAACAAAGAGGTTAAAAACAATCAAGCTGCATAATTATAACTAAATTATAAATGTGCACTAGGAGGTGGCATAAAATCATATATATATGTTTTCTGAGGTTTTCTGAGGCGAAAACCTCAGAAAACAAATATCGTACCTCTACGGGGAGGAAATCCACCATCTGACCAGGACCTGTGAAAAACTTGAAGTCCAAAGAGCTTCCATTTTATGTGACCTCGCATTCCTACGCAACTGCCGAGATCAAAATTTAACCCCCACATGCTTCCAATTGAAATTCCACTCCAACTCTGCAGCCACCAAACGCATCCTGAAAAGAACAGAATTGGCCCTAATCAGAAATGAACTTCACACAAAAAGATTCCTCCTAGACCAA
>NW_015387237.1:27927-38101 GCF_001527695.2 Protobothrops mucrosquamatus | reverse complement strand
AAGCCAGTCCACAGCTGCATCATCAGCCACTTTAAACCCCTCCAATCCATACATGAAGCAAACTGACACCCACCATAAAGATGTGGCACGACCACGAACACGAAGCCAAACAACAGCGATGAAGCTCACCATCTCAAATCCCCCTGCAACTCAAACTAACCTGAGCACAACAAAGCTCCCACCCAAACAAAACACTCCCTTTTGAAAATATGGTGACTGGGACTCATACGTCTTTTTTCTTTTCCTACTAAAATGTAGAATCATTTCCCACATGGTCATTCCACGAAGTGCTGCAAAGAAAAGCAATGTCTGTAAATATGACGTTCATCAATAGCAATAGCACTTAGACTTATATACTGCTCTCTAGTGCTTTACAGCACTCACTAAGTGCTTTACAGAGTCAGCGTATTGCCTCCAACAATCTGGATCCTCATTTTACCAACCTTGAAAGGATGGAAGACTGAGTCAGCCTTGAGCCAGTCAGGATCGAACTCCTGGTTGTGGGCAGAGTTAGCCTGCAATACTGCATTCTAACCAGTGCACCACCCCATACACAGTGGCCCAACACTTGAATTAGACTCTCACAGATTAAGATGAAATATTATCTTCAAAGTTAAGAATCAGATTATTTCCAACTCAATCTATAATGGGATATTTTAAAAGTATCTGTGATCAGACAAAGAGAGAGCCAAGAATGAATATGGTTTAAATACAAAAGCAAGTGCTCAAGATGAAGTTTGTTAAGCTGGTCATACAAAGGCAAACACACAACAATAAATGAAGAGTGAATGGATTGAGAGGAAGGAAGACTGAAAATTCATGGTTGGATGGAACCGAAGCCCTGATAGGGCGATAGATATAAAGCTTGAAGAACAAAAGGCTTTGTATGAAGTAGCATATGCACATGGTAGAAATAAGATTATACAACAGGTTTTTTTTTTACAAACTGCAACTTTAAGATGTGTAGATTTCAACACCCAAATACTCCAGCCAGAATTTAGAACCTAAGAAAGAGGAGATCAGAGTTTGGTTCAATGTATGTGTATGAACATACTGTGTATGGAATGGAATCTTCCCAAAGAGGCTAAAATTTGAAATACCTACAGGCTGAAGCCAGATTGGTCTATGGAGTCCTATGGGCTTGAAATTTTTGAAAGGATTTATAGCAATGACACTTTTAAACAAAGGCATTCCTCGTAGCTCAGTCATACTATCATCTAAACCCAGTTCTTCACATTTATAATAGAAAAAACAAGAGAAAGGGGAGTGGAAAACATACAGAGTCTACTATCTTTAGTAACTACTAAATATGCCACCTCATACTACTCATGTTTTCCTTTCCTTTGACATTTCTGTCTTTTGTGCATTCAATCATTCTGGTCCCCAGTAAAAGAAATCTCAATGTAATTTAGAGATACAGTAGTTTAAACATTATACTTGCAGTTAAAAATTCCCAGACAACCCTGTGACCCATTAGGTCATCCTTTGAGACAAAAGTAGTACAGTCTGATGTGACCAGAATGAACATTAAATTTTAGACTGATCATATTTTTCTACCCAGTGCGAAATGGCTCCATGATCATCTAAGAAGAATATATATCATAAATAGAAAAATAATTATAGTGGTGTATGAGCTTCAATGATAAGTTGATTCCTTAAGTGAGACTGGAACCACTCCTTAAAGAAAGGAATTATCTTAAATCCAGCTGAACTCCTGCTTCCTATATAGAACAAGCCATAATGGGTAAAGGTCTAGCAACTAAATGGTTGGGAAAATTCAGCCAAGCATCATCAAGTCTTAAAAATTAGAAGTCATCTGAAAATCAGACTAGACAAGGTCCTGCAGATTCCTTCAGATTGAACCAAAAAAAGCTGTAAAGTGGTTATGAATTTGATCAATGTTGCCTTCAGAATGTTTAGCCACATGCTTCAATGAGCTATTAAATGTTCTATATGATTTCTAGCCAAGAGAGATCTCAGAAGGCCACTCAGCAAAGCTCCACTGGTTGATGACAGCAGAGGCAATGCTGGAAGAGAAAAAAAATATTTTTGCCTCCGTCACCTTCACCAACTAAGCTTATTAATAAACTCTCAGTAAACTTCAATCAAATTTGAGATGAAACATCGGTCATCTGCATTCCAGTAATCTCCCAATTTGTTTCATAGCCTTTAACTGAATTGTCTATGAAAGATTTGCCAGTAACATCCATGAGAAAAAGCTTAGAAGCTCATACAAAACCGTATTTGCAAGCCATTTACAACCCACTGTAAAACTGACCTTCCTTTCCTCCACTTTATCCTCTTTAATTGAATTTGCAAACCCTTTTCAAGAGCTTGTTACTGCTGGCTGAGTGAGTGTGAAATGACAGCTGGAAGGTGATGGGGTATAACCAGTGGTTAGTCTCTCCAATAAAATACAAAGCTTAAGTGAAACATACTGGACTGCCTTTTTCACCTGACACACAGGCAGAAGATAGCAGAAAAATTCTGGTACTCCAAATGCAAAGCAATAATTTTGGGGTCCTTGCTTTACACCAGTGATGTTTTGCATCTGCTGCCATATAATTCATTTTCTAAATGCAATTTTATTATGCCAACTAATAAAGCAATATAATTTCAACTGATGGAAATATATCCTACAGCAAACATAAATTAGAGCCTTATGTAGTAGACTTCAGTGTGAAACCCTGGGGAATTCTATCTATGTTTGCAGGGAAGGTTGTAATAGTAGCTCTTAGTAAGACAGGCTTTGCATGAAAAAGATTCCACGTTCTACCCCAAGAAAAAATCTCAGCAGGCTATAATACTGTAACAGGGCTTGTAGAGATCTCCTTGAGTTTCCAGAAATCTATTGTCTGTAGGAGTAGAAACTAAAAATAGTCAAAAAATCAATTGTCTGACTCAATGTAAGGCAACTACAAACTCGTATATCAGCTATCTCTCACATTAAATCTGTGTTTTCCATAGCTACCAATTTCATGACCATGAAGGAGTTGGATGCTTTGGCCAAGCATTCGTGTTTTGATATTTCTAAAATGAACTCCATTTCTGTCTCTACAGGAATACTCACTTCAGTTCATTATCTTGAAGATTAACTCAGTCACTGAAGTCTCAATTCAAGAACACTTATTGTTACTTCAATAGCACTTAACTATCTACCTTTGGAAAAAGTCTAGAATATCTACAACTAGACTGTCTAATAGAGCAATGAAATTGCCACCGGTAATACATAAACTACATTTTGAGAAAAGTGAATTATTTTCAGGCTGAATACACTCAGCACACAATTAAATTATTAGTATTATGTTTCCAATACACCTGTAAAATTTATCCATAAAATGTTAAACAAATTTTAATAGAAGGTCAAGGTTTTCTTAAGGCAATTGGTTATTCTCTGTGATTAATATCCCTCAAAGTAACCTTCTGTGTCCATTTTGAAGAGTAGTTATCATGCTAATTTGATTTGTAATGGTCCACAGGCCTGATAACTTTATTATGATCAAAAAATAAATCATGTCATGGCTACCAACATTGAGACCTATTCACTGAATAGGTCAAGTCTTCTGGAATACAAAACCATGACAATTAATCACTTTGCTTTATTTTGGATAAAGAGTTCCATAGATTTATAAGTTGTTGTCATGCCCTTGGAGTCTGACACAGTTGCAATGCAGGTTGCTCCAGGCATTGACTTGGACCCCCAGCAATTCCTCCTGGGACCACTGCACCTCATTTATGACTCATGAGAAAGCAGCAACCAACAAGGTTTCACTCCAGCTGTGCCTGCTCAGCAGAGAGAGAATGTAAGTCTCACAGGAAGATTGCTCTTGTGCTAAACTCCAGCATCTGACTTGTGGTACTTGGTATCTAGTTATGTACAGTCCTGGATTATGACAAACCATGACCATGCCTTGCCCTTGATTTGGCATCATAAATCTTTGGTTTGACTTTGGACTGCTTGACTTCAAAATTTGCCTTGCCCAGCTAAATTCTTTATTAAATTACATGTTTGTATAACTATTTTATTTTATTTTATTTTATTATTTTATTTTTATTTTATTTTGTTATTATTTTATTTTATTATTTTTGACTGTTCTGGAAGTACTCATCCATTTTTTGTCACTATCTGGTCTAGAACTGAAATTAAATAGTGAACATCAAAAATCCTTATCTTACTCCCACTAGACTTTTAAAAATGATTATTTTAATAAAAACAGATAGGAAGAAAGCATATTGCAGAGTTAAACAGCAACCTCTCACTTTATGTTTGTTTGCAGAAAGGTGGGGCAGGTAAACTAGCATCCACTAAACCTATACAGAGTTACCTACCCTTTGCTTTTAAGCATCATCTTATCAGACTATCCAGACCTGTTGGGAGGTCCAGATATGACCTCTGCCATGGAAAATCAAGTCTTGGTAGAAAGCCCTTTTGCACATGTTCAGAAGCATCTTTCCCTGCCTGGATCAAAGTAGGGCAGCCATTCTAATTCAGCACTTCAAAGAACAGCACTCCTTCAGTTTCAAGTGGCCATTCAGTAGCAGTGTTGCCAAAACTGCTGTGCTCCTTTGAAGCCCTGCATGTTCCCTATATCTGCTCTGAATATATATGCAGCAATCAGCAATATGAGTATCTTCACAGCCCTTGAGAAATGCCTTTCCCTCCCCTAACACGTAAAAGTCTTCAGAGCTTCAGCACTGATGTGATCTACCATGGTGCTTAATAGAAAGTGCTAGAGACAATGGGCTCCGCCTTGTGAAAACATCAAGGCATGGCAAGTGGTTTCAGTGTATACACCGTGCCAACCCACGGACCACTGAAGCGCAGAGAAGTAGCTGAAGCAAAGCAGCAGGACACTTCAGATGTGCCATATAAATACTCTGCAGTGCTTTCCCATGGGGTGATGCAATGAATCATCTCCAAATTAAATCGCCCCATGAAAGCTTTGCAGGAGCCTCCTTCACATGACATTTTTAACATTCTCTTTGGAGGTTTCAAAGTCAAAAGCCTACGCATCCTGGAGCAGAGTGAAGGACTGGAGGTACACAAAAGCATCTTTTAAAGCTGGCTGAACCTGCAATGGGATTGAAAAAAATATGCAAACAATGTTCCTTCAGGTAGCTACTGAAATAGCATTTAAGGCAATAGTAATTAAGGAACAATAGGTGTGAATAGACACTATTTTTTTTTAATTTTACGCATCAGTTGAGAGCACCGAGTGTGACATTCTCCTCAATTGCAAGTATAAGCAAACAGCACAAGCATTCGGGAGCAAATATAGGTTAGTTGTTAAATATCGTTGACAAAGTAACGCTTCCCAGAAATGTGACATTAAATTCCCAAGGTAATTTTGGCTTGACATCATATTTCTGGAAAGAGAGAGAGGGAGAGAGAATGCATGAATACTAATTGAAACCAGTGACCAAAAACCTTAATAGCAAACTGTGAGCCTTTCCTAAGGCATATGGTGCTATCAGCCATTCTTCTTGCAAGATGTTTGTTCCCTGTTCTCAGTCTATTACCCTGCACACTCTGTTGCCTCTGTTTTAAAGATGGGGTCAACCTTTTCTCCAAAGCACCTGAAGGCAGGACAAGAAGCATTGGGTGGAAACTAATCAAGGAGAGAAGCAACCTAGAATTAAGGAGAAGTTTCCTGACAGTTAACACAATCAATCAGTGGAATGACTTGCCTCTGGAAGTTGTGGGTGCTCCATCATTGGGGGCTTTTAAGAAGAGACTGGACAGCCACTTGTCTGGAATGGTATAGGGCAGGGATAGGCAACCTTGGCTCTTTTATGACTCGTGGACTTCAACTCCCAGAATTCCTGAGCCAGCATGGCTGATTCAGGAATTCTGGGAGTTGAAGTCCACAAATCACAAAAGAGCCAAGGTTGCCTACCCCTGGTATAGGGTATCCTGTTGAGCAGGGGGTTGGACTAGAAGACCTCCAAGGTGCCTTCCAACTCTGTTATTCACTTGCTTTGCTATTCTTAGACAGTGTCAAAATAAGTGGAAAAAATAGTACTTAAATTCCAGGATTTTTAATGATAACTTAAGGATCTTACGCTTGAGGACTGAACATGAGATGAAAGTAATGTCATGGGGGCATGGAAGAAAAAAGAAGTTGCCAGGACACGTTTGTGTTGTGGTTTGGTTTGCTTAGTAAGCTTAAGTCTGCCAAAGAGAATGTTGAACCAAGTGCAACCTTTTTCTTTCTTTTTCTTTCTTCTCTCAATGAACACATCTAGTTTACGGCACAGAAATACTTTCCATCAGTCCAGGAGCTGGTTTGGGAGGGAGCTACCTATATTTCCAATTGCTATTCTGCTAGGCAATGAAAACAAAAATAGAGGCTGTGTCTGCAAGAGAAGCAGAAGAAGGAGAGTTGGGCAGAAATCACATTTTTTGGTGCAAGTGACCTGTAGCTCTTCTGCGATCAGCTCTCTGACCCTGCATTTAATAGGGTGCAGATCCACTGGGGACGTGGAAGCTCAAAATAAATTTCATTTTTTTTTCCTGTCGAAAAGAAAGTGTGGTGGAGAGAGCTTCTTTAACTACTATTCGACTGTTGTACTGCATGGGGAGAAGTAGGGCCATTTTTTGATGCAGCAAGATCTAGCTGCCATGTGGTTACTCCTGCCTTTGTGGCTTGTAGACTGGGCTAGTACAATGCACTTTACATGGGCTGCCCTTGAAGAGCATTTGAAATGAAATGAGAATGCAGTAATGTGGGGAGTTAATGGTGTCAGCTTTTTGGTGCATGTGACATCATTGCTTCATGAGTTGCATTGGCTCCCTTTTTGCTTCTGGGTGCAGAAGTGATGGTACTTGGGGAAAAAGCTTGTGAGAAAAAATGAAGATAACCTGCTAAGTCGGAAATGAAAGAATATAACCTATAGCTGGCAAGAGGCTCAGAAGGGACTCTCCCTAGTTTCTCAGACTGTGAGAGAAAAAGTGGAAGAATTTTATTTGCAGACTTGCATGATAATGTAGCTTTCTAATAAAGTAGAATTAGTTCCTGTCTTGTCTATCTAGGAAGACTGACATCAATTCAAGGTGCTGATAATCACCTTTAAACACTGTCATGACTTGGGAGTACGCTACTTATGGGATCTTCTCTTACCAATTATTTCTACCCATCCCACCCATTTTATCAGCTAAGGAGTGTCTGTTGGTGGGACCCAGAAGGAGGGCTGTTTTTACCCAGGTGTTAGTCCTGTGGAACATCATTTCCTCTGAGAGGAGATTAGCCCCAACCTTGCTGGCATTGCCCAGACCTGGTGCCGCAGATGATGCATGATGGAGCCCCTCTCTAGATTTTATATGTGGTTATTGTATTTTATGATGCTTGGCATCTACATGTTTTTATTTCTACATTAGTTATGTATCTGCTTTATCTTTTATTGTAAACCACCCAGACTCATGTACAGTATGTGAGACGGACATCTATTTAAGTCAAATCAATATCTAATGGAGAAGTGATGTTGAATGGCTTTTTGACATCATGTCTTCAATCCCATGGAGTGAGCACTTAGTAGGGTAAACAAAATATTTGTTTTAAAGGAGCTGTTTCCTGGTTCTCTTCTCTCCTGCCATTTTGGCTATATCCCCAGCAAAAAAAGAGGGAAAAAATAAAGAAGGGGGATTAGAGAACTGAACAGGCAAAACTTATTCCTTCTTTGTTGCTCTGATTCAACAGATGCTTAAACTAATTGGCAGGTAAGGATACAGTTTTGACATATGCCTAGCCATTTTCCAAGAAGATCAATGGACTGAGCTGTAGCTGTTCTACTGGGGCTACATGGGCAGATTTACCATGAACGGTGGCAGCTAAGAGCCACTTCCCCTTATTTCTTCTTCCCCAACAGTACCTATGGGATGGGAAAACTAGTAGCATAAAATTGCTTCCAATAACACTACACAAACATAGACACACATTTCTTGTCATCCCACTAGCAGCTCAGGAATCTCCTTTCAGAATATCTTGACTTTTGTTCCACTGAAATACGATCAGCTTGGAATGGTCTGATTGAAAAATTTGTTTGAAGTTATTTTTTTTCCCCTGAGCTCAAAGCCAAATGTATTTCTTCTTTCTTCTTTCACATACATTCTTCTTTCACATACATTTTGGGGGAAATTATGGATCCAGGCACAATTTTATATGATGGAGAACATAGAATAATAGAGTTGGAAGGGACCTTGGAGGTATTCTAGTCCAACCCCCTACTTGAGCAGGAGACCCTATACCATTTCAGATAAATAGTTGTCCAGTCTCTTTTTGAAAGCTTCCAGTGATGGAGCACCCACAACTTCTGAAGGCAAGTTATTGCCTTGATTGCTCTCAATTTCTCCTTAGTTCTAGGTTGCTTCTCTCCTGGGTTAGTTTCCATCCATTGTTTCTCATCTTGCCTTTGGTGCTTTGGAAAATATTTTGACCCCCTCTTCTTCATAGGAGCCCCTCAAATGTTGGAACACTGCTATCAGTGGTTGATGTCTGTCAAATGTATGTATATTCTTTGTTGACTTCTAAATAGTTAACAATCCTACTTTTCCCTTTCCTGTTCAACCAATGATTGCAAGGTTTTTCTACATAATGCTTCCTCAGTACTTAATATTTGAGGAATTAGAAAATAAATTAAATAGGGAGTTATGTTGAACTGCTCTCTGTTGTGTGCTCAGGCTGCAAGGTCATTTCTTCACAGTCATAGAGTAAGAAAAAATATTGGAAGCAAGGAAAATGCACACAGCAAACAATGGGTTTGTTTAATGACTGTGTCATTCACTTAATGATCACTATGTCCACCTAATAGCCACCACAAAAATGGTCTTAAAATTGGACAGTTGCATGATGACTTATAATTATAGTATTGGGCATGTGATGCTTTATAACTACCATGTCTATTGAGTGTAACTGCAGGTTCAGTTACAATCATAAGTAGAGGACTACCTGTATTCCATAACAGTGAGATTATGGAATGAACCTGAACCTACAAAAGTTTTTCCCATAGTTTTTGGAGTATAACGAACTAAAACAGTAAAATGAGGGTTATTTGCTCTCAAACATTCTGCCCAGTAGTGGGGTTCAGATATGTGAACAACTGGTTCTCTGTGTGGATGCCGTTTCCAGACGTCCATTCTGGGCCTGGGCAACAAAAAATTAGCTATTGATTCTGCTGAACTGGTGCGAACTGGCTGAATCCCACCACTGATTCTGCCTATAAAAAAACAAATTTGCTTAAAACTATATACATATGATAGAGATATATGAATAATTTTTAGGCTTTGGGATACAGATTGAATTGATCCTAAATCACCACCATTTGCTGAATATTCTTCAGAAAAGTACATCATCAATGGGGACCATTGATTATAAATCATATTGCTCTCCAACACTGAAACAGGTTTCTTAATCCTGATTAAAATATAACATAACTTAACATTTGGAAATTTTAATTTTGTTAGCCAGTAGCATTACATTAGAAATTGCTTCTGACAGTCATTCCTGTTTAATTAATTTCAGTATCATGATTAAAAATCATTTATTTTCCTCAAACATTTTCTTTTAATGCTCTTTGAAAAACTTTTCATTTTCAGCTAGTTCCAAAGTTTCCACCTATGGAAACAAAATTATTAATTGTTCATAGCCTCTTCTATTTTTATGAGTGATAGTTCAGCTTGATTTTTTTGGGGAAAGTGTTTAAAGTGTTAAATGTTGTAGGGTTCACAGCAAAGTTATTTCCTAGTGTTAGAAATTATTTTTGAACTGAGAATAGAACCATATTCTATTTATTGTAAATTAAAAATAACAATCTAACACCGTGTGGAACTCATGGAACAACAGAAATAGGATTTACGCTTTAAGGGCAAATTTGTAATTGTGAAACTTTATTCAACTTTGTAGATTTTTTTAAATTATTCATTGATAGGTATAAGCAGAGAAGGCATTGTAAAGATTGCTCACCCATTGTCCAAATACAACATGATAGCAGTGTTCCAATATCTCAGGGGCTGCCACAAAGAAGAGGGAGTCAAGCTATTCTCCAAAGCGCCTGAAGGCAGGACAAGAAGCAACGGGTGGAAACTAATCAAGGAGAGAAGCAACCTAGAACTAAGGAGAAACTTCCTGACAGTTAGAACAATTAACCAGTGGAACAACCTGCCTCCAGAAGCGGTGAA
>NW_015387237.1:0-27827 GCF_001527695.2 Protobothrops mucrosquamatus | reverse complement strand
CTCCGAGGTACCTTCCAACTTTATCATCATTATTATTATTATCACAGTGATACTGAGATGGTTGAATAACAGACCTGAAGAGGTAAAAACAGCAGACATTTTGTTCATGTCATCTAAGGATGGCAACTATTATCAGTTCAGTACAAAAACTGGGTAGATGTGGATATGGATTTTTGTGTGCAAGAAAACAATGACGAGGAGAGAAGTTCTAATCTGAATGGATCTATTTGAATAATATTAATTTGGAAGATTCCTTCTTTCAATCAAAACCTGCCTTCCGTATCTTAACTCCATTATTCTGTAGCCTCAACTTTAGGAGGCTTGATAGCATTTAGATCTTTTTTTCTGTGTTATGCTTATAAGACTCAGCCAAGTAATATTAAGACTTTTGTACTTTGAGATGAAAGAAACAATTTAACCCTAACAAAAAGGTAATTACTTCTTTGAAATTTATATATTTAAATATGAATCATTTGAAAGCATCTTGTGTCAATATACTGCATATACCTCCTAATTAGTAAGATGGAAACAAAGAGCATGTTTCTAGATTTTAGATCCAAGCTTGCAGAGAGTAGTATGTGGCTTCTTTATATTTCTGCCCATTGCTGGATTGTATTTTAGCAGGATTTGTTTTTTATTTCTATTACTTCTATTTCTATTACTATTGTTTCTATTAATAATACTTCTAATCAAGGAAAGAACCATCCTAGAACTAAGGAGAAATTTCCTGACAGTTAGAACAATTAATCAGTGGAACAACTTGCTCCAGAAGTTGTGGGTGCTCCAACACTGGAGGTTTTTAAGAAGAGACTGGGCAACCATTTGCCTGAAATGATATAGGGTTTCCTGCTTGAGCAGGGGGTTAGACTAGAAGACCTCCAAGGTCCCTTCCAACTCTGCTATTCTTTTATTGTGTTAAAATATATCCTTCTATTATTATCCAATTATTTCTATTCCTGGGCATTATTGCTTTAGTGATTGAGAAATAAATACATGAAATCAGTCAAGAGAAAAAAATAGTTTCACTGTGTTTCTGGCATACTGGCATAGTGCTATCTTTATTAGCAGGGAATGGTGCATGATGCATAGATATGACTAAAGCTTATATTTTATCTACTCTTCGTCTATTTTTCTAAGAAGCATTTTGTGAGACAAAACTGTAATGGCTGGAGAGGTCAATATGTATGGGAACATCTGTTGATGACCATGACCTATAGATTGAAGATTTAATTTAAGAGCATATATATATTGTGCAAATCTGATCTGTGCAAGTTCATTGAGAAATCTATGAATATGACAAAAAAAAGTTCATTCTACACTGGACTTTCTCAGAAAAGAAAATACTGGAAGTAAAATTTCAAAAATAAATAAATTGAAGTGTGGCTTATGAGACCATGGGGGGAGGGGAGCTTTTGACAGAACTAAGAGTTAAAAGAGACATACTTAAGAAATGGAATATGAGTGTAATCCCCAAGGAAGCATATAAGGAGGTAGCTAATGTCTGCAGAAAAACAATCAGAAAGGCTAAATCGCAAAAGGAAGTCAGGCTTGCAATTAAAGCTAAAAACAGCAAAAATGTTACTACTAAGAGGAAATAAAAGAACAGGCCTGATGTTTTAGGGGAAATGGCAGGATGGTACTAAAAGATGAGAAAAGGACAGTACTTAAGTCCTCCTTTGCTTTGGATTCAGTGGTACCCAAACAAAGATTTGGGATTCCATATACTGTACCAGGTTTGAAATTAATTCAACTTCATTAAGCAAATAAGTAGAGATGTTGGCAGTGACTCACATATGGTTAGGATGCTGAACTGACTATTGGTATGCTTGTTTTTAAAACCCAGTTGCTCAGTTGTGAGGGGGTGAGCTCCAGTTATTCGCTCCAGTTCTGCCAACCCAGCAGTTAGAAAGCAGGTGACTGTGAATAGATAGATGGCTATAACTTTGATAGGCAACTTAATGGGGACATGAAAGGAGCCCCCAACTGAGCGTCCTCTGGGCAATGGTAATGTCACTGGCTAATCCTCCAAACCTGGATGTATGTATGTATTCCTACAATGCCATATTGTAACATTTTTAAAAAAAAAATCATAACACATTTGAATTAAAAACTAGCACAGAATATAAGCTTTTAAGTGAAAATATGTTGAAGGTCTTCCTATTCTTTCTTTGACTTGTCCTTGTGCAAATGGATTTTCAGCACTCATTAGTACAAAGACTAAATACTGAAACAGGCTGAATATTATGCTGACTTTAAGATTTCTTTAACAAATTTTACTCCAGACATTGATAAAATATGAAAGCTCATACATCCCATTAAGATTTATAATCAATATATTAGCTGTAGAGGAAAATACAGGATATTGTTACAACTTGTTTTACTTCAGTGTTCCTTTTCCCCCTTCTTCTTTTTTTAAAAAAATTCTGTCCAACCTTACAAACTGTTGTAAATAAATTATGTACAAGGAATCCAGTCTTTGTCCATCAGTGATACAACTCTCCCAAACAGCAGAGTAAGGCCAAATGTGGTTTATGGAGGTTGCTAGCAGAAAAAAAAAATGAGTTCAAAAATGGACAAATTTGGCTTGGGGCTATGGAAGAAAGAATCCATAAAATTATATCCCAATGAAACCTTATGAGAAAGAGAGCTGGGCAGCCATTTGGAATGTTTCCAGTTGCTCCATTCAAAGCCCCCCATTCTCTTTACTAATTACACGATCCAGAGTAACCTAGAAACATGCAACTTGTTTCATCAAGTACTTCCCACTACATAAATGCACAAAAATATCCCCAGACACATCAGAGAAAGAGGGAAAGCAGAAACACACTTAAAGGATAATATTTGTAGCTCAGGATTGAAATGAGGAGTCCTTGGTGCTCTCTGAGCTTGTTTGTTTTCTTGCATATGTTTCATTACCCAAACTAGGTAACATCGTCAGTTTTACTTCATTTCAAAAAATATTTGCTACAAGCAGAAAGTTCTAGTGTCTTGCCCTGTCGGTGTTGGTGACTAGAATATACCCTGAGAGCAAACCCCACTCTTTACCAACACTGATGATGTTACCTAGTTTGGGTAATGAAATGTCTGCAAGAAAATATGCAAACTCAGAGAGCACCAAGGACCCCTCAGAAACACACTTAGATGCAACATATTACTTGGTTACACTGAAGAAAATACCAATCTCTCCTATATCTTCTGTTGGGATTAGGACTGGGAAGAATTCCACAAACCAAGTCTAAATTGTTTTTTTTTTAAAAAAAGACATAGATATGTATGATTGTCTGTAAATACTCATATTTCTGATATGATTTTTTTCTACTCCTAAATCTGACTCCTCTGCTACAAAAGATTGATAAAAACTTTTGTTCATGCTGTCAGTAATATTAAAACTATTTTTAAATAGAAAATATACACTCATTTTTCCTTGTTCAAGCCTGGATACCATCCATAGCAAGATAAGATAAACAAACAATATTTTTTCAGATTATTTTGGAATATTCCTCTGTTCCAACAAGAAAATAAATCCTCTATATTGGTCTGAATCAAGTATATGGAAGAATTATGCAGTCGTGATGCTTCTCTCCTGATTATATAGGGCAATTAACTCTAATGGAGGCCAAATCATTAGTAAAGCAATGAATTAGGGGATATTTATTATCAGAATGATCTCACTACTTTTCCTGAATTTTATCACCAAATGAGAGAATCCTGCAAGCCCTCTTTTGCAGGGTATTTTACACCCTCTAACCCTGAGTAAATAGAGATGCATTTTTTTTAGGGCCAGCTTGAATGTTCTTCGTTCCATACTATTGGTGAACAGATTTTATGAGACTCCTTTTATGAGACTTTGCCTTTGTGATTATATCAAGATAGAAACTCTTGTTCACATCTTCTGATGGTGGCCCTTATATGATATCCTAATACTCTTTTTGCTGTTCCCAATTATTTACATAATCAAAAGTTATACAGATATTCATTACTTTTAAGAAACATTATCCAATTGCCAAATACTTTCCCAAGTCATACAATGGAGGAAAACATTGATTCAACTGTCTTCTTCTCTTGTTTTATGATAATTTTTTGGTAATAGGTTTGCTGCGGAATTCTATTTTCTTCCTTGTATTTGTAATGTTGGTGAAAGACCATAACACAGAAATGTTACTTCATTTTTTTAAAAAAAATATTCACTATATTCAGGAAGTTAGTCTATCAGGAAAAAGCCCATATGCCTGTTCTACGTCTGAGAGAGAACAACCATTCTATGATACCAAGATTTTAAACACATTATTTTTAAAAGTGTTCTGAGTTTTCTTGGTTTTTTTTTTTTTTTTTGCTTTGTTTGGCTTATGGCAATAATATAGCAAATGAAGGAGCTTTTACAGCCATTTCAGATTTCTCTGTCTGCCCTTGAAATCTGTCCATGTCCCAGAGCATCTATTACCTCAACCAAATGGCTTTTTTGCAGAGAAAATATCTGGCAGATTTATCAACAGCCTGTAAAGCAAACAGCAAAGTTGCCTCATTGGTCCTCTTGAAACTTTACTCCTGTGATTTGTGACCACACTGTCTTTTCTCACTTAGTTAGCTGTAAGCTACAGAAAACAATTACACTGGAGGTAGATGAAAACGTTTTATCTTCCATCAAGAAAGAGTGACTCTGTCGATCTTAAGCCATAAAATGGTCAGTAGGTAATGTTAGATATGTATGCAATAAGTAATACAGAAAAGAGATTCTAGGATTCAAGACAGGATTTCTGCTGCACTTTCTGAGGTAGCTCATGGATATATTAGTTATGGGTTTGATTCTCAACACTGAGGGAAAAGAACCCTTTGCCAGAGGAATATTTCAGTTTTTTTTGTGGGCTGTTCAGGAAATTTAAAGATTAAACATTGCAGTTCAAAAATATGTTTTGTCTGTGGGGAGAGCAGGAAAGGCTGTGCAGTGTTTGTATTTGCAAGGTCAAAATAATGAATAATCCTTCAGGAAGTAAGTACTGGAATTTTTTTATTTTTTTTTAAAAAACCCTCTGATATGAATGTAAATAGACTGAAGGTGAAAATACGGAGGCCTTAAAGAAATTAAACAACGTGCGTGTATGGGTATGTGGGTGCACACCATAGTAATCCTGTGGTGTAGAACAGACATGTCAAACTTGCGACGTCCGTGACATCGCGCAACCTATCAGAACTTTTTCCCTATTACCGGCAATGGGGTGGGTGTGGTTTCCTGGTGATGCGTCTGGCCCGTGGGCCGGCAGTTTGACACCCCTGGTGTAGAATAACAAAGTAACAGAGTTGGAAGGAACCTTGGAGGTCTTCTAGTCCAACCCCCCCCCCCCGCTCAGGCAGGAAATGATTGTCCAATCCCTTTTTAAAAATCCCCAATGTTGGAGCATTCACAACTTCTGGAGGCAGGTTGTTCCACTGATTAATTGTTCTAACTGTAAAGAAATTTCTCCTTAGTTCTAGGTTGCTTCTCTCCATGATTAGTTTCCATCCATTTCTACACTGGCAATGATGAAGAAAATAAGTAAAGAAAAGAAAATATACAATCAGAAAGCTTAATCAATGCTCACTGAAGCTAAAGGGGCGATAGATGATAGATAGACATATATTGTGTTCTTTGCCCTATAGTAAATGCTTTCACTTTATGGAAATATAAAATCTTACTTATTCAAGCTGAATTTTAAAATCAATATGTACAAACTTTTACCATGGGAAGTGGGCCAAGGGCTACAGGTTTGGAATCTAAAAATAGTCCAAGTGAAAGCAGAAGATAGAAAAAAATGTATCAATGAAAGGGTTCAAAATATAGTGGTGAAATGTATCATAATAAGCTGCATTTCACTTTTCACAGACATATTTCCTATGGAGATTTCAGATTCTGTGACTCCTTTATTGTCCTTGGAATCAGATTGGCAGCTGTAAAAAGCTCAGTATGATAAAGTATAGTTGAAAAAAAAATTAGCAAAAACTATCAGCTCGTTTTAGCCAAGAATTTAACTCAAATGCACAGATGCCATATCTCATGCTTACTTCTTCTCTAAAGAGACATCATGTTAGGATCAATTTAGAGTCTCTGAAGACATATGAATTAATCCTTCTGGACAAAATGTCCAGTCCCTTGGAAACATGAGGGAAATAACCACTTTCAACTGTTAGAGATATGCCCTTCATACGAGGGCAATTCAGAAATAAACCTCTGTTTGGTTATCAATGACAAGACACTCGCAGAAACAGAACTTTTATTATACACATTAGAAAACTATAATACTGGACTCGATGACCTCCAAGTTCCCTTCCAACTTTATTATTACTATTATTATTATTATTATTATTATTATTATTATTATTATTATTATTATTATTATTATTATTATTATTGTTGTTGTTGTTGTTGTTGTTGTTGTTGTTGTTGTTGTTATTATCGCCATTCAAATTGAGGCACTTGTCATAACATCTTACAAGGTTCGAAATTCCTTCTGCAAAAAAATATCCTGCGTGGGAATGAAGCCACCCTGTTACTGTGTGTTTTGTGCTCCTCAGAAAGTTTTGGTACCCAATGAGCACAGAACTTGCAGTATCCCAAATTTTCTTTCACTACTTCATACAAAACAGTCCGAGAAATTAGGGGAAAGTGTAAAGAAAGTGCAGATATTGTGAACTGACGGACTTCACAGACCTTTTTGTCAATTTCCTGCACAAGTTCATTGCTGACTACACATGGGTGGTGTTGTGGCTCCGTCTTGTGAGCCCCTCTTATCGGAGGAAGAAGGCTCCGAACATGAAGGAGAGGAGATGGCCAGGCCTCCCTCTCCAGGACCCTCCTCTTTGGCAAGGCCTCAGGTGTCTCCCGACGGAGAAGAGATTGACCAGGAGCCAGGTGGTTCTGAGATTGGCCAGGAGCCAGGTGGTTCTGAGATTGGCCAGGAGCCAGGTGTTTCGGATAGTGATGAAGATACATTGTGGCTGGATCCACGCCAGCGTAGGCGTGACAAGCGTGCGCAGCAGAAAAGGAGACGTGCCAGAGATTAAGCTGAGTCACTGGACCACACCCCACAGGCTATAAAAGGGAGGTGGTGGCCATTTGGACTCTGTGACGGACAAAGCTAAATCTCTGGCAAAGTAGTTTGCTGTGGACTTAATTTCAAACTGTGTGTATTGTTTTTTGTTCTCTGAGTAAAAGTCTTGGCTGCTGCCAAGTTTTCTTATCTGTGGCGTGGAGTGTGGAGAAGTTATTTAACCCTCAGCTGGCTGTTTGGGTGTGTGTGTCAGAGGGGGACAGAACAGGTGGCCACTTCTTGCCTCATTGTGCATGTCAGTTCATCCATCTTTAAACATGCAACACCATTGATGTACGACACCTTCACTCATCATGTTTGGTCCATAAACATTACACAGTTCGCAATGAATTGCAGCTATCAAAAGTTTTTTCACACACAGGAATTGTATTACTGCACACACTTCACATCTGGTGGGATTTTCCATGGCAGGATTCATTTTCAATTGATCTAGTGAATGAGTCAACTGCAACACAACCTTCTCCTTCTACTCCTCACTGTCTACTGAACTACTGTGCACGACGCCATAGGACGGGCATCATTATCCCTGCCTATTTCTCGCATATGATCAAACGGAGGTTTATTTCTGAATTGCCCTTGTATTTTGGCAGAATCAGATATTTTCCACATTCCTGATATTTTTGAGCTATATTTTTTTTAAAAAAATAATCCTAAAATAATGAAAAGAAATATAAATTGACTGGTTCACACTAACAATATAAATGGGTTCCAGAATTAAACACTATTCCAACGTTTGATACCTGCTCTAAGATGCATTTGAGTAGTTTGTTGGTTTAGTATGCTATGGAAACATAGCCATTTTTTTAGTCTGATTATATAGAAACTCATACAATATTATAGTTATTTGTTTGGACATTCTTATGTAATCATAACAGATTAGTCTAGATAACCTGTGTTCAGGATTATCATGTTGTAGAAATCTAGCTACTGACTCTTAAATATGAAAGAGGAAGGGCTGGTGTTATTCATTTCTTAACTTTACACTAGTGTAGACAGTATGTTCTGTGAACCCCCATCATAAATCTACACCTTCTAAATTTTGTGCAGGAATGGCAAAGATCATACTCTAGCAAATGGAAATTGGATTTGGAAAACCATGCAATAAATAGACAGTTGCTGAAAGCAAGTAAAAAAAAATTAGGTGAGTGACAATGCATTTAAAAAAGTATATTTTTTCTACAAACATGTATGTATTGTGAATGCATGTTCTTTTTCTCACAAATCTCTTCTATTTATGTTGGTAATTTACACTAAAACTCACAATTTGATGGAAATCTATTTAATACCTACATCTACAATATTCTGTTTACATAGTAATAGAAAGTTGCAGTACTGGTAATTAACTTGGATCTGTTGCTTATTAACATTTTAGTTAATTTTTATTTTGCATTGATTCATATCAGCCCTTCTTTTATGCTTCACGGCAGGAGATTCCAGACTTCAAAGCAGATTTCAAATTAGGTTTTGTGGCTTGTCTGCTTTCCTTGTATTTTCAGTTCCTCTAGGCTATTTACTACAAAAGCGGGTTGATTTTTTTTTTAATGAATAATTTATTTGACAAATTTTCCCTTTTATCTGTCTGGAACAGAAGAGTAAACAGATTTTGCTTTTTGTGAATTGGATCATGATTCCGGAGCCTCCTCTGCCTACAAAATCCTAAGCTCTGTGTAAGAGAAACATCCACTAATCATTTCAACAAGTCTTTGCCTCTTTGCTCACTGATGTTACTGTGAAAAATTATTGGCTTGTCAAAGGCTGACAAGCTGGTTCAGATTTTGATAAGTAAGATTTATTTGTATTTTATTTGTTTGTTTGTTGGATTTATAGGACTACCCAATTCACAAAAAGCAACTCTGGGCAACTTACAATTTGTAGGGGCATAAAAAACAAGGAATAGAATATTAAAAATGATAAATAGACCACAGAACAACAAAATAACACAGGACAACTTCAAACCCTTCATTCTATGTGGCTTCATCCTGCTTGCTGGCCTAAACCCCAGAGGAAGGGTTAAGTTTTCCAAGGCCTTAAGGAAGAACAGAAAGGTAGGACCATTTATTCATGCAGCTCACATAGAATTAAAGAAACAAAATAACTAATGAACATAAAATCCACAGAAGCACAATACAATCAAGGATAAAACAGAGTACATTCATTTTTAAAACCATTTGCCAAGTGGGCTCCCAATGCCCATAGGTATAACCAGGTGCTCAAGACCTGAAGTTATTGGGGGTCATATCTATGGAGATTCAGTCATCCAGGTCATAGTTATCCTATAGCAGTGATGGCGAACCTATGGCACACGTGCCAGAGGCGGCACTCAGAGCCCTCTCTTTGGGCACTTCTCTGAACTGCTGGTGGTGGGCTGTGGAGCCCCAGAGTGCGCCGGTCAAGGGGCGGCAGGCTGTGGCTGCTGAGGGACACTGTCAGCCCCCATGCACTCACTGGTCTCTCTGTGCAGGGGCCAGTAGGCAGCAACTGCCCTGGCCCCGGCCCCTGCCTTGCCTTGCCCTGAGATAATGGCACCCCCACCCTGCCTCGCCTCACCCCGCAGGACGGCCTCCTACCCATCATCCCACCTGCCAGAGACCCCCTGGATCTCCCCCAACCCTGTCCGGCCCCCACAAGTGTCCCTCCCCACGAGCAACATTGAGCTGACCATGCCCACTTTGGCCACACCCACCCAGTCTGCCATGACCACCACAGCCACGCCCACCCAGTGGGCCACGCCCACCTGGCACCTGGCAATAAATAAGTGGGTTTTGGGTTGCAGTTTGGGCACTCGGTCTCTAAAAGGTTCGCCATCACTGTCCTATAGTTATCATGAAAAAGAACTTTTGGGATGTTGGGGGTCATGTGACTCTGTGTGACTAAGTACAAAGAGGGACGTTCTCCAGTCTACATTAGCTCAAGATATGTTACAATTGTTCCCATACTACAGCTCACCATTATGTAAACATATCTCAGCCACTCACAACAACCAAGCACCCATTAATTCAGGAAGAAAGAAGAACTTAAGTTTGAACATACTATAAAGGGACACTGAATTATTTCCTTTGCAGTAGGCAGTCAACTGCTTTAATGCTTCTTTCTTGTCGGCAATAAAGATTATAATCTAGCTGAATCATATCTGAGTCTTCTGCTAAACCAGTTCAAGTGATGAATAAGGGCTTAAATACCTGAAGATCTGTGATTTACTACCATGTCTTATTCAGAAACCACCTCCTAGTTATAATTCCCAGTTTAAATCTAGGCTAATGGCTATATATGGATATCAATTGATATCGCAAGTGGAACAGATGCATTAATAAAGCAAAAAGGAATTATTTTATCATGCTTCCTGTTGACATTTAAGACAGATCTGGAAATAATAATATTTGATTTGAAGTAGTTATTTTCCAATTACTGTTACCTGTTCCCTTGGTCTGTAACAGCCTTCTTCTGGTTCTGGTAATGAGGTGTTGTTTATAGAACATTTATCTACTGTTTCGCAAGTTCCACATTTCTAGGTTTTCATTACATTTTCTGGCAGTTAACCTTGATTTGATCTCCACTGGCAGCAGATGTAATTTTTAACACGTTGTTTTATGAACATTCCTGTGTTATAGGTTATGTATGTCTTTTTCTTGATGTGTTCAAAACTAATACATAAGGCTTCATCTGCTGTGTCACAAGCAACTGCTGTGTGCTGAAGTCATTTCCATGAGCAATTAAATAGTATCAAGTTCAGAACAATTTAAGCAAACTGCTTGAGTTGGCTAATCCTAAATGGCAACTCGTATGTGAAAACAGCCACTACAAAACAAACCTCAACAATTTCTCCTAAACAAAAACATGATCATCATTCCAGGGAATGCAAACCTTCACACATTCGGCTACCTTTCACTATACAGTATGCTGAATAGCTAAGAGCTATACCCAATGAATTAACATGTGACATATTGACTGCCAAGTAATACCACTTTAAAATTTGGCAGTCTCTGCAGCTCCCTAGTGCAGAATAAATCAATCCAACAAATAAAAGGCTTCCTCATGAGAGAAAACAGTGGAAAGTTGTCCCTAACATCTTGGTTTTATGTGTGAATTTCAGCCTTCCCTGAAATGTTTTGTGTATCATCAGCAAGGCTGGGATTTATGAGTAATTGAATTGCAAAAATTTTAACATCAGGAGGAATCTGATCCAGAGAAGGCTTGTGTCAATAGGTTTTTAAGTTCTCCTCTGAATTTTAGAATGGATCTATCCAGCAACAGATGCCCAAATCAGAGGCTTTGGCTTTATTGCTTGAAGCTTAAATATTGAACTTTGGAGTGAAATTATGCATGTATAATGTGTGAATTAATTTGTGACCTCTCTGGCTGTGTTTGCACAAAATACTTAACCCTAATTAGCTGTATGATGGATTATGTGACATAATGTTTTGGATTCACGTGATACATTTAAACCAAGAATGAACCACATGGGCTATACTTGAACTTAGCCAAAAGGCCGAGAAGCAAGGAGTTAATTTGTCTCAATACATGGCCAAAATAATTTGCTATTTGTTCCCAGTGCATGGTGATCTGTGATTCAGTCCCTAACCTTTCCTAAATGTGATGAATAATAGTCAAAAATACACCTATTTTATATAAGCTCAGCTTTTCAAAATGCCATTTCTGCTAATGGACACTATATATCTTGTGACAATGAATTCCATACATTAATTATGCAGGAAGAAATACTTTGTTTTGTCAATATTGAACATTCAATTAGATAATAGCACCTGGGATCAAGCAATCAGCTGAATTTTTAATCCTTAGTCAGTAAAATATGCTAAGTGATATATATATCATGCAAAATCAGCCTTTTAAGAAAAGAGAAGAGAACGTTTGACAGATTCACCTTATATTTAAAATACTGATATTAAATATTCGAGATTGCCAATACTTAGCAATGTAGATAGCAGCAAGGACAAAAGCTGATAGATTCAGCTTGGTTTATGTCATATTTCACAATTGAAAAACAAAGTCTCTTTGGGAGTTTGCAATAGTGGGAAATGTCTATGGAGATTCTCAGTCCCAATAAAGGAGAATATTTGTAGCTCTGGGTTGAAATGAGGGGTCCTCTGAGCTTACTTGTTTTCTTGCAGATGTTTCATTACCCAAACTAGGTAACATCATCAGTGCTGTGGAGTGATGAGTTACAACACAGTCGTTTGAGCAGTTCCAAGAAAGTTCCACTTGCAATATTACAGAAAGGGGAAAATATAACTTTTCCAATACATTAATTTGTGCATGATATACGTAACAGTTTTTTTCTGAATGGGTCAATCATTGCTCAGACCACGGCTTTCCAAACTTTTCTAGGCCACCAATTCTGTTAACTAAGAACAAATTTAAAAGAACCCCGATCAAGAGGAAAAACTCTAGTGATACAAAATTGACTGTACTTGAATTAACTCTTTTGCCCTTAGTCATTCACAGAGCTACATCAGTTTCATGTGGAACCTTGAGTTAACGTTTAATTTCTGTTCTTGACATTGAGTGACCACTGACATGGCCCTATTGAATGGATAATGCAATGTGTCATTCAAATTCTTCCCCTTAGGTTTTAAATCCCAAATCCACTTTGAACTTTATTATGATGCATGCTTTGCTGCTATAAACTGTAGCTGCGGTGCTTTTTAGTCAAAGTAAAAAATAAATATGAATGCAAATTCTTATGCACCTTATCTTTTTCTCTAAAGTGCATTCTCTCTTTCTTGAAAGCAATGGTCATAATTATTTCCTCAGCGATTGTAAGGAATCTAAAAACTATTATATTGACTTAATCTGAAACAGGCTTTTTGATGTAGCTTTGGTGTAGTATATGAAAGTCTATTAGAACCTTGACTGCATAATTAGATGTTAATGACTTCAGGTCATTAAAAGTAAACTTTACTTGTTAAGTAAATGAACCAAAGTAATGTCCTCTTATGTCCTGCATATGCTGTTATTGATATTATGATGGCTTGCTTAATCATTAGTTTATCATTTATCACTGGACCATTGGGACCGATAAGTAAAGATCTGTTCTTGTTATGAGTCAGTGAATTTATGCCTCCCTCTATAATATACTGCCTCCAATTAAGCGTCTGTGTAACCTATCCTTCAAAGAAACTCCCAAGGAGTGGATTTGAAGCACATTTCTAGGTTGGCCAAAGCTTAACTGAAATACAAGGATTTAATCTGAACTTTCAAGTACAAATAGGAAGGTTTTGATATGACATTCAGAATCAGTTACTCAGTTTTGACAACAGTTCACTAGAAAGGGCTATCTTTGATAAATTGCCTTGACTTTAATTGGTGTGTGTGGGGGAAATATTATTTGGTGTGAATTTGATAGAAGGTTGTGATGATTGAAATAATCTGGCCTTCATCAACAAATAGGCTCAGTTCACCAGGATATAGTTTCCTAAGAGGTTAGAAACCCACCAGGGATGTTTAAGATTATTTCTGACTCATCATGTGGAGGGTGATAGAATCTGAAAGCTTCCTAAGAGTTAAGCAAACATCAGTTTCTCCTTCCCCAAGCTAATTATGGCAGTTGCAAGAGAGTAGAGGAAAATATTGAGAATTGGTGGAGAAGAAGCATTGGACATAGCTAAGAAAAGAGTGTATTTTTTTCCAGATGTGATTGCAGGAAAAGTTGGAGAAGCATCATTTGAATAATGTGGTTCATCTTCAAGTTTAATCCATAAAGATTCTGTTTGTTACGTGTAGGCCAGTGATGGTGAACCTTTTAGAGACCAAGTGCTCAAGCTGCAACCCAAAACCCACTTATGTATCGTCGGGTACCGGGTGGGCATGGCCCATTGTGTGGGTGTGGCCCATTGTGTGGGCGTGGCTGCAGTGGTAACGGCAGACTGGGTGGGACTAAAAAGTTCAATCAATCAATTCCAATTTTGCGAGATCTTTTTTTCCCCGCAAGAAGTTGAAATTGATTGATTGATTAAACCTTTCTTTTTTTTGCACATGGCGGCAGAGGCCTAAAGTGAAAAGGTTTTATAAAACCCAGCTGAAGGCCTAGGACTGGGGCGAGGGCACACGTGCCCACAGAGAGAGCTCTGCATGCCACCGGTGACATGTGAGCCATAGGTTTGCCACCACGGGTGTAGGCAAATAAAGAACTGAACTCTGGCTGAATTGTTCTTACATTGTTCTTGGGCTTAGCTGACATCAGGCTTGCCAGACTAAACCCTAACTACTCTCTAGATATATACTGAGAGATTCTAGGAAATGATTATCTTTACCCTCTCCTTGTCTCCTATCCAGCTCTGGGCTGGGCTGTCTCTTGTCTTTCCCACTTTCTTCAATGTGCTCCCACCTTCCTGGGAAACTACTGCATCCATGTAGTCCATCAGACCAGCTTCCTTTCCATGGACATCATCTCTCACAAGCATCTTTTCCCATATCATTCTTGTAGCCTATGATTTTAAAAGTTACTTTCAAATCAGTCTCAGTTTTGTTTGAAAAAACTTCATCTGCCATAAATTTTTAGACACAATTTATCTATAGAGATAGACACTCTTAAAATTAACATCTTGGTCCATTATTCAGAAATATCCTTCAATATGTTCTGTGTTAAAATAGTTTGCTTTATTAGGTTTTTTTTTCATTGTAATCTTTAATTCCTTCTAGTTCCCTCTAGTGTCCAAATTTCAAAGTCCCATCCTATCCTATTTTTTTAAGAATTCAAAACTCAAGCAATTTCCATTGGGAAGGATTCTTATTAAAAAATTCAAAATTTTATTTCAAATCTCTCTGGACCCTTAATCATTTATAACTATCCAAATCAAAGTTCTAATCATCCTTTGGTTCTTCATTAAAAAAATCTCTTTATATTTATATTTAAAACTTGTTTCCTAAGAGATGAAGGAAATTAATCTTCTCACCTGGTCTGTAAAATATATTGATCCAAATGTTCCTAACAGCTGAAAAGTAGTTAACAAGCAATTTCTGAAGATGATTTTTAAAAAACTCAGTGCATTTTTAAATGCACTGACTGCAGGTTGAGTAAGATGACTTGTGCCTTGTTTCCCAGAGGTGTAAACCTAACAGAAACTGCTCTCTTGCTTGTCACCTCATGAAGAACAATTGCCTGAAACACTTGTGGGCAATCACAAATTCTTTCCTTGTCCAGAGACTAAGTACAAAGAGCTGGTCTAGTCATGGCTCTCCATTCCACTGCAGTTGTTGGCTTCACTTTTAGCACCATTTATTTCCAGAAGTCCAAGAGGAAGGGAATGGACAGGAATATTTTTAAAAGATATAGACAGGCTTGAGGCTTGGACTGAAATTAATATAATTTAATTTAGCAGGGAGAAATGGAAAGTTCTGTGTTCAGATAGGAAAAAAAATGTGTCCAAAAGAATAGGTTGGGAAAGACCAGCTTTGGCAGTAATACAAGCAAAAATGATATATGTCTCCTTGTTGACCACAAATTAAATAAAGGCCAAAAGTGTGATGAAGCTGATTATAGCCACCTTATAGGTGAGGTGGGTGGCTTATAAATTTAGTAAATAAATAAAAGCAAGGCTACCTTGTGGTCCGTTAATAGATTTGAGACTACTGTAAATAATTGTTCTACTCTATTCTTTCCTGGTAAGATCCATTTGAAGTAATGTATCCAATTCTGAGCACCACAGATCAACAAGGGTGGTGGCAACTTGAACAAGTCCAGAGGAGGCTGTTAAGATGGTCAAGGGATTGGAAACCAAGCCTACAAGAAATGATTTAAATTGTTTAGTCTACTGAAGAGACAACTAAGCACATAAACAATAAAAGTCTTCAATTATCTGAAGGACTGTCACATAATATAGGGAGTGAACTTAATCTGTATTACTCATAAGGGAGGACCAGAACCATTGACTTAATTAGAACTATAAGGAAGGAGATTTAAATTTATTTATTTATTTATTATTAAATTTATTTTATTTATTTATTAAATTTATATACCTGTGAGCCAGGGAAACAGGTTGCCATATACAGTGGTGAATTCTTCATTAAAAGTCTTCATATTGAAACTGAATAATCATCTGTCAGAAATGTTCTAATGAATATTGTACTGAGCAGGATGTTGGATTAGATGACCTTTACAATAACATCCAATTGTATAATTCTAATTCTTCATTAAGTAATAAGCAATTTTTTTTTCTTTTCCCCCCAGTATCCAATACTGTAGTTCATATTTGTATCTTTTGACAGATATCTGGTGTTTCATGATTTCCTCTCATATATAATAACGTTGCAATTGACTGTTAAGAATCAGTGCATTTCTTATTTACAAACTCATCAAGTAATTACAGTCTTTATTGGTTTAATAGTGGCCAAGACTGAATAGGTATATTGAAATTTGCTGTTTTTCCAAAACCAGTTAGACTCTTTTGAACTCCATTTTTGCTTTGAGTCTCTGATTGAATATCTTTCAAAATCTTTGGTCAGGACAAGCATTTAATCTATGAAATTGATTGTAGTGATGGTGTAGGAAGAAAAAAAAGAGCTGCTTAAACTTTTTTCTTAAATTTTACTAATAGTCTGCTGTGACTGTAATTCTGAAACTCATTCTAGTTCAATTTTAAATTATTCCAAAAGAATAATACTATTATATCCATCACTGTAATGGAAATGACAGTTCTTAACTTAATATATGTAATCTTAATGTCCCATATTACATAACAAATGGCTGCTAATTATGGATGTCTACCTTTTTTTGCTGGTTACATTTACAACTGCTTTTGAAATGGTTAACATATGAAATATATATTATGGAATAAAACTAACAGGTTAGAACAAGAACATGTAGGATATAAGATGAAGTCAAAAGAACAATTGACTGCAGAGAACTTAACACATGGGCCAACTGTTACAATCTAATGGTCAATGAACATTTAAATAATCTACCGATCTGAATCAAGACTGTAAAGACACACTTTTCAATTCACCCTTTGGGAGTGTCCTGGGTGACTTTGGGCAGCCACTCTCACTCAGTTAACCTACTTCACAGGGTTTTTGTTATGGGGAAAACTGAAAAAAGACAATGCTCCGTATGCCATCTTGCACTTCTGGAAGAAAGGTGAGATACAAATCTAGCAAATAGAATATTACTGCAAAGGAGTCCTCCTATTTTCAAGGTTCTATCTTCTCTCATGTAATTAAAAAAAAAGGAATAGAGAAACTTCAATTAATCCAAATGTAACCTGAAAAGGAACATGGATTTTATACTAAGAACAATTAAGGTCCTTTAGTTCAATTACAGCAACTACCTTGGTCATGTTTTGCCTTGTGTTCAGCTAGACAGAGTTAGCAATCTTTTTTTTTTTTGCATGATATTAAAGAAGGACTATTGAAGCCTTCAGCATTGCTTCGTGTTCTATATGACTTCTGTTCAGCTTACTGGAAATTTTTGAGCCATTGGAACATAATGAGAATTATAGACATTCTGTTCCCTCCCCGGAGAGTTTTAAGATTTCAGAGCCTGCTTTCTATTAATACAGAAGCAACAAACAACACTGAAAGCAGTCATAGACACATTATATAACCTGACTTGTGTAACCCACAATAATCTCATGATTCTAAGGCTTAAAAATATATTTACAGATGCTTACACAATCTTCCCATTTCTCTTCAAAATGTGAGGTTCCAAATGTGTAGTACACTTCCAAGATGTTTTTCTACTTTTCTTTCATTTACATTTATCATTTATAAGGGATTTTCTATATTTTTCTATTCATGTTTGTTGTCTTCCATCTCCCCCCCCCTCACACACTTTACAGCAGTATTTCTCAAACTTGTCAGTTTTTATATATGTGGACTTAAACTCCTAGATTTCCCCACCAGGACACATTTTAAAATTGCCAGGTTTGAGACCTTTACAAGCTTCAAATGCTCATAAATAATGTGATGCTTGTTATTACATCTTTAATAAATAAATACAGTTGCTTATTTTACTGGAAGCTTTTGGGCTGCAGTAGGACTCAAGAATTCATCAACTAGTTTACAGTTGTTTATTTTCTGAATACTAACTTCCTTGGCTGCAGTTTCTGGTTCAAGAGCCTCTAGGCCAACATCCAACAACAAGATCAGAGCAGGTTGCCTGGGAGAAAATGTGACAGTAACCCCGGGAAGAGAGAAGGAATAGAGCATTTTAAACCTTCTTCAGAATTTATGCTAACTGGGAATCTGAGAGTAAATTGGCACAGGTGGGTGCTGAAGTTACAGCTTTACCTGACTATGACCAAAACATACAAGAAGCCTGAAGACAGGACGATCCCTGTGATGCTGCATCAAAGGAGATGATGGTGTAGAAACTGTTAATTTTATGCAAATGTATATTCAGAGCCAACAAGGAGCATTCTGACGGAGGCCCTGCTAGCATTTCTAATTTCCTATGAACCGAAGAAAATCCCATTATTTGAAAAGCAGTAGTTCAGAATGAGAAAGAAGCTTTATATAAGAGATTATGAATTTGAAGATACAGAAATCCTGATGTTGAGTGGTATATCTGTGTTTCACATCAAGGGCAGAAGTTTGAAGAGAATATTTCTGGAAAATCCCATGCTTTACCTTCAACCAAGCCATGCATATCTGCACGATCAAAACCGTAACAATGGGTTCTGCTACACATCATATTAGGAGAGCTGTTTGACCTTTCCATACATGCCATAGGAAAATTGAAGTATTTTGAGGCTACAACTAAACTGGCGAAGTGTGCTTCTAGCAATGCTGAAGTTTAATATGTGTGCGCATTAAATAAAAAGAGATGTAGGTTAATACACCAACTTAGAACATAACTGGATTTTAGTGTTATACAGTATGTAGGAAACTTCTAACTCACAATGAAAAAGCATAGGGTGTTGACAAATTGTGAACAATTCAAAGTCTATAGATTTGTATATACAGCAGTATGTACATTTGAAAGTGTAGGCCATTGATGGATGGAATGAAGCCATTAAGATTGGAGATGAATTGGAGACAAAAGAAACTATTCATAGATAACTTCTGGAAATAATTTTTGCCATGATTTAACTTCTCCATTATACATTTGGTGCCAAAATCAAGATTCAGTTATTCCATAATTTAATTTAATTTGATTTGATTTAATTTAATTATTTTTCAGCCATCTCATGGTTCAAGATGACTCTATTTATTTAATAGTTTTTTATATTCCTTCATTTATCTCTGTACCTGTCTGCACAGGATAAACTCCCTACATTACAGCACCTACAACTAATATGTGTTAACCTATGTACTTGCAGAGGATGTTTTATAGGTTTGTATGAGAACTATAAGCACTGTGACATGGGTTTGTAGCTTAAGTGCTAGTAACATCTGATTATGAGAATCACTTCTAAATCAAGAAAACCTCTTGGGTTAATCAGAATGCAAAGCTGAAAAGGTGAGAAACACCTTAAGAAACAGGCTATTGTTACTAGCTGTATGTGATGTTCCACTTTGCAGTAGGTCTCAGAGTTAAGCAGACCAGTTACACTTATTGTTTGCTGCTGCGTTAATAAAATCATTAGATGTTTATCTCCCAGCGGTTGAGAGTGCCTGTAGGTTAACACCCCACCGTAATTACAGAGCAGCCTGTTTCAGAGAAAATGTGAGAAATGCACATTAATTTAAAAGCTGCACACAAAAAGGATTTTGATTCAGCTGCAACCACATCAACATCCCCATGTGTATATGTCCCTTGGTATGTAACCCAGAGAAGAAAAGATGCAAACTGAAAATAGGAGCAAATTACAAATAACTATATTCCAATTTAATTTAGAAATTATCCAAGTTAAAACAGAAGATAGGCAAAGCAGAATATTCAGCAAAGTCAGTAATTAAATGGAAGAGGATTTAATACTAGCATATTGCCTAAGAAAACAGTAGGGGCAACAGCATGAAGTTAGTTCTTAATCGACTGCTTAAGAAAGAAAAATGAGAATATAAACAGAGAGCCGCAAAAAATAAACATTTAAGTTGTTTGGCATATCTTCGTAGCATTATAGTTAGTTCCAGTTCAAATTCTCATGGCCTTAATTTAAGTTTGTCGGTAACGACTAAGATAGTGTGCTAGATGTTGGATAAAATTAGAATATGATTAAATGATGGGAGAAAATATCTATTTGTTTCCATGGATTTCAGCAAAACAAAACAAAAAGATCAAACTATTGTTGTCAAAGATCCTTATCCAAGTTTTATAATTGAATATGTATAATTATGATATAAAATATAACTGAATGAAAGCTTGAAAAAAATTCAAGAGAATTCCTCTCCACAGCATTAGTTATAGCTAAGCCAGTAATATCCTCTCTACTTCAATTCATAAGAATCCTCAAGAATGATACAGCCATTTTTGTTCCAGGGGACAAACAAGATAATCACCTCCTACATTTCTTCAAAAGATCACAGCAAATCTAACTGCATGATATCAAAGTCCAAGTCTCTTTGCTTTCTTCCCACTCTTAGCTCCTAGTTTCTAATCACTCCCTTTATGCAGGTGTTAGGGTTCTATATTGCTTTGAAGGAGTACTTTCCTTCAATAGCGCTTTGACCAAAACACCCCGTAGAACATGGGTGTCAAACTTGATTGTGTTGTGTGATGTATTGTGACGTATCGCAACATTGTTTTGCCTTTGTGGAGCCGGGGTGGGCATGGCCTGCATGTGACACATCCGGCCCACAGGCTGCCAGTTTGACACCCTGCCATAGAAACTGCTTTGTGATATAACAGTGGCCCCTTTGCTTTGAACACTGACACAAAAAGTCCATGTTGCTTTGCTTCAATGTCATTCAGAGTTCCTGTCAACGTGGTTCCTTACAGTCTGCACAACAGGGTGATGCCGAGAGGAGGTTCTCTTGCAGCTCTGGCCAAGAGTGTCTCCCATACTGGTGATTCCAGTATGACCTGTGTCAAATTTCACAGTGCATGCCAGAGAAGCAATCAAGGGACTGGTTGATATGCTCCTAGCTGGGTGTTGGCACAATATCAACAGATAAGAAAAGATATAGGACAATATTTGTAGCTCAGGGTTAAAATGAGTGGTCCTTGATGTTCCCTGAGCTTACTAGTTTCCTTGAGAATGTTTTATTACTCAAACTAAATACCTTCATCAGGGCATTGATGATGTTACCTACTTTGAGTAATGAAACCTCTGCAAGCAAACAACCTCACTCAGAGATCACCAAGGACTCCTGAGTTAAAAATAGACGTGTTATTTCATATTGCTGGGTTCTCCAAATGTCTTCCTGCATGAGCATGCAGGCCAATATACTGGCATTCATTCAGCTCTTCCAGGCTGGCCAGTTTCAGAAATGATCCTGAAGCCACTCAACTTGAAAATGCTTTGGCGGCTGCTTGGGGAGATAGCTAAAAGAAACCTTCTTCCAGACCATGTACCAAAATGATGGTTTTGCATTGTCAAGGCAAATCTGATGCCTCTTCACTTCAGCAAAGTGAATCAGGCTTTTCTCCCCTCTTCTTCAATTTTGTGTTTCTAAAAGGCCTGTCAGAATAGGGAAAAGGTTATTTAAAGGATGTAAAATCATTTATTTAAATCATCCTTGATTTTCCAGCCTTTCTTTGCCAAATGTACATATATGAGAATAACATGGGGACTGACTGCTTTGTATTTCCATAAATGAATTATCTTGACTGATAAAGAAAAAAGAAGAAGAAAAGATATAACTTTTATTATGCCTCAAAGTTTTCACTAAAAAGGATTATCTGAAATAGTTATCTCCTCCCCCAAAAGAATCCAGGCTATTATAGCAGAATAAGGAGCTTCAGGTGGGATCTGATAAGAAGCCTTGCATGTTTTAATAATTTTACAAAAGCAATATCCATGAGCACTCTTTCAAGACTGCTTTCCTTAATGGCTTCCAGTAATTTGATGCTCTTGGTCCAATGATTCGAACAAGGATTCTTCTTAAGATTGCTTGGCACACTTATGTTTCCCACATAAGCATATCATCTCTGGTGTTACTTTATTTCCCTGTGGTGATACTTCATAGTAATTTCAGCTGAGGTGCTACAAATCTGATAGATCTTTGATAATATCCCTGGATTGTTTATTAATTTAGCAAAGTATTTTTCCTCTGAATGTCTTTTTTTGTTTGTTTGCTTTTAAAGAAGTCTAGAATTATTTTCATGAAGTTCACAGAGTTGGAAACATGCCATGATAAACATAGTTTTTCCTCTATTCTTGATGCCCAGTAATCTTAAAAAACTGATGCAAAGTTGGGATGACTTATTGAATCAACTCAAGTTTCAATCTCCTTCAGAAGTAGTTGTGAAACAAAAGTAGTTTGATTATTGTAATGAGATAAGTTGATGGAAATTCACATATCTGATGCTATCAGCACACCTGTAAAACAAGTTGTGGTGCTGCAATTTAAAAAGCAAAGTGGAAGACAACAACAACAAAAAAGTCCTGAACGTTTTAAAAAAATCAAAGATGTTTTACAAGGCTATGATGGAAATGAACGGAAGCTATAGGAGAAGATGCAAACAGACAAAATTACAGAGGAATTTATCAGTTAAGTCATAGAAACTGTGCGTTTAAGTTTCATGAGACATTCAAAGATCACCATGCTACCCAGTGGTTAAAACATCTTCTCAAGCAAAAGGTAACCAATTTTTGTCTCCACATTGATTCATTTTAGAACTGGGCACAAATGGCTTTTCAAAATACTCTACCAACATAGTGGGAAGAAAAATTGCTCCTGTTTTTTTCCCCCCAGGAAAAATACAACCCTTTCAAGACTTTATCAAGGGAAGACTTCCTTTACTAGCAACAGTAGAACGATTATTGAAAAGTCCCATGTCAGAAATACCTGCATGAAGTCTTCCCTTGGGAGTTAGGGTTGGGGGACTCTAGAGAACTTACATTGTTGGGATTATAGGAAGCCAGAAAAAAAAAAACTATTAGTGGGTACAGACTGTACAATGAAAGACAGGATATTCATACTGTGAGGTATGTAAGGATGTGACGTTATGATGCCTGTGTTTGGGAGAGGCTGCAGCCAACTGAAATGTTTACCACCCAACTTCCCCAAGGGGAGGCCTACTTTATCCTGTCCTCACAAAGGACATAAAAAATTTCAGCCTAAGAAATATGAGAAGACTGGGGGGGGGGGAGAAACATATTCATTGGCATCCATGTTGGTATCCCAGCTATCTGGCTAATTGGGCCATAACTGGTGTTTTCAGAAACATGCTATTGTCCATAGGCAGCCTGAATCCACTATGCCCCTAGCTTACAAGCTTACAAAAGGAAAAGCTAACACAGCATGAGTGTGGGTATGTAGGAGAAAAGGAGAAGCAAGCATACAAGGAAGCAGGAATATACAAGTACTACTACTACTACTACTACTACTACTACTACTACTACTAATAATAATAATAATAATAATAATAATAATAATAATAATAATATCTGGAGAAGATAACAAAATAAAATACCTACAAATAGAAATAGAAAGACTATGGCAAAAGCAAGCAAGGGTAGTACCAATAGTAATAGGCGCCTTGGGTGCAATCCCAAAACAACTGGTGCACCACTTGAACACCATTGGCATTGACAAATTCGCCATTAGCCAATTGCAAAACTAGCAACCACTATTAGTCAATTGCCTTACTAGCAACCACTTCCATCCTGCGACGATATCTGTAATAACATCAAACATCCACATCTGCCTATCCCAGGTCCTTGGTAAGGACTCGATAGGTAGACAAAAATGCCAAATCCAGTCTGAACATCTGGCTGACTGTGCGATGATCCTCAATGATGATGATGATGATGATGATGATGATGATGATGATGATGATGATAGAGGGGCCTTGGAGTCTTCTAGTCAATCCCCCTGCTCAGGCAGGAAACCCTATTCCATTTCAGACAAATGGTTGTCTAGTCTCTTCTTAAAAACTTGAAGCAGCATTCAGAAATTCTGGAGGCAAGTTGTTCCACTGATTATTTGGTTCTGTCAGGAAATAATCACTTAGCTGACAAGACCACAAGCTAAAGTAATCATTAGATCTTGGTGTAATTCCTGCCCAAAACTAGGTTTGGGAGCTCACCTGGAGTGCTCAATAGCAACCTTACTTAAGAGCAGATCTTGACGACTGGCCTGGAGCTCAGCAGCAATCGGAAAATAAGCGATGCTTTTGAGTCAACAGCACTTAATCCCATCAGGTGCAAGAAGTTCTGGAAGGCAGCAAAGATTGTTTGCTACTTTACAAACTGTAAGACTATTAATTTTTGTAAATACTAAGCACTAAATTTATTTATGCAGCTACATCAAGCGGTAAAGCCTAGGAGAAAGGAGTTAACCTAGGGCAACTCCTTATTTTTGGAGGTGTATGCTACAATCAATCACTGTATATAGTTGTCTTCTATATTATGATAGCTCCAGTCTTAGAAAACAAGGAATCCTTACCTATGGACAAATCTTGACCAGGTTGTAATTAATAAATGTGAAGTTGCTAGACTTCTTCCAGGAGAATTCACCAAAATTCTCTTTTGTTTTTTAAAAATTCAAAAGCAAAATCTGTCTTATTGAAATTAATGAACTGGATGGGAAAAAATGAAAGAAAATGTCTTGGTCCAGTATTAAGTCAATCATTCAACCAATCAATCAACCAATCAATCAACCAATCAATCAATCAATCAACTAATCAATCAATCAGAATAGAGCTGGAAGGGACCTTGGAGGTCTTCTAATCTAACCCACTGCTCAAGCAGGAGACCCTATGCCATTTCAGACAAGTGACTGTCCAGTCTCTTCTTGAAAACCTCCAGTGATGAAGCATCCATAACTTCTGAAGACAAGTTGTTCCACTGGTTAATTGTTCTCACTGTTAGGAAGTTTCTCTTTAATTCCAGGTTGCTTCTCTCCTTGATTAGTTTCCATCCATTGTTTCTTGTCCTGCCCTCTGGTGCTTGGAAAATAAGTTGATCCTCTCCTCTTTGTGGCAGCTTCTCAAATACAGCAATACTGCTATCATGTCCCCCCTAGTCCTTCTTTTCTCTAGACTAACCAAACCCAAATCCTGCAACCATTCTTTATATGTTTCATTATTCACCAGCTTCTTATTTTCATTCCCCAGCCTTTCTCTGATAAGTTAAATAGCCTATCTAAGTTTGTTCTTCACAATCACTTAATAAATTAATTAGAGACATTTTCAAGAAAAATATAGCTTCTCTGAGTGATTACTCCCTGTATTGCCTGCCATATCATTCTACAGTGAATAACTGTTGAAGCAGAGAGTAACTGGTGAAGCATACTCCCTGTGTTATGACCTTCTGTAAAAGAAGTCATAGAATTACTGTAAGATTAACATTTAGTGGCATCTCATTAAGCTTCCTCACTCCCCTTTCTCACCTTCTTTTGCTGTAAATGGCAGTCAGTTTCAAAGTGCGAGATGTTCCCTTCCAGGCACCATAACAGAAAGAGTCTATTATTACATTTCATGCCTACAAAGTATCATGTCATCAATCAAACTACTGCAATATTATTACTATTAAGATTATATAGCTATTCCTGTTTCAACATTCACCCTAAAATTAACATTTTAGATGCTATAGCTCCATGAGGAAAGGAAAGGAAAGGAAAGAAAAGGAAAAGAAATGGGAAAGCAGGGGAAAGGGGAAAGGAGAAAGGGGAGAGGAGAGGAGAGGAGAGGAGAGGAGAGGAGAGGAGAGGAGAGGAGAGGAGGAAGGGAAAAGGAAAATGAGCTAGGTGACTCTGAACCAGTCACTCTTTCTCTCAGCCCAGGGAACAGCCCACCTCACAGGGCCATTGTGGGGAAAATAGGAGGAAAAAATATTATGTATGCTTGCCGTCTTGAGTTACATATAAAGTAATAAAGGCAGAATAAAAATCAAATCAAATAAATAAAAGGAGGAAGCTGTTTTTATAAATGTACATGGAGTTTGGATTTTTGCATATCTATTGAACAGTAATTAGCACTAAACATGCATAAATGTATAATATATAATCCCAAGGAAGGAAAAAGCATAGAATTATCAGATTGCAAGGTTTCTGAGTAAATCAGCACATGTTAGGTTATATCAGTACCAGAACTACTTCCCGACTCTATCTTGTAAGTGGAAACATTGCTATCAATAGGCATATCTATAGTATCTTGATTTATTTTATATACAAGGTTTTGTAAGTATGTATCCTCATTAAAAATCCTTGTAGGGATTATATCACAAGCTATCATAACTATCCCCAAATCTGAGAAATTATTTTCTATATATCTTCTACCTAAGTATCTATCAAACTGAAGTTTTTAAGACTCTGTCCTCTTCAGAAAATCTCAAGAAGTAGATATGATTCATTGTGGGCAAAAAGAACTCATCCATAATGATTCAGTGAATGCAGAGAAGATATTTTATTTGAACCTAGTCGGCTTTGAGAATGACATCAGCTTCTTTTCAGGAGTTATATAGAGAACTTTGTAGAATATGATACATATTCCTCTGCATTTGGGAAGTTAGAAAATCATGAAATACTATTTCAGGCTATACAACATAATTTTGATTCCTGCAGAGTGCCTCAGGCACCAAGGCAGTAAGTTAACATTAGAGAAGCGATCTGTCCAGAAACAGAGTAAAATATTTTTCTTCCAAATGTGTTCTGCAATAAAGAGTTATTATCTATCTATCCATCCATGCATCTATCCATCCATCTACTCATATTTATCATAAGAGGAGTGAGCTAAAAAGAAAGATATGCCAAAACAAAATATATGAGTTTTTTTTTGTAATTATAGATTGTTATTACTAATAGTTAAGAAAAAATGTATTAGCTTAAAATATGAGCATTTGTATAGGTATACCTGGATGGATGTTTTTCACCTGGAGAAAGAATCCATTCATGTTACCTCTTGGTTTGGGGTAACATGATTCCAAATACCCTTGAACAGCATTGGAAAGCAGTATCTCCCCATTTTCCTCTTGAAGGATTCCCAGAAGCACTTTGTTGGCAAAGTGACAAACCAAATGCCAGCTTAAAATGCCCTTGGGCTGAGAATTGTTTTGATGTTCAATGTATAGTTACATTTTATTTTATTTAACAGCCATCAGCTAATGAAATATCTGTAATTGTTGCTGTTTCTCTGTAGTTTTCTCTTGCTGTATTATGTTGCTTTGCTTTTAAAATAATGTTTAATTGTTAATATATAATTGCTGTGAATCAGCTAGAACTTACAGAATGTTGGTGTATCGTAAAGGGAAAGAAATGGGATGTTATTCTTATAGCAGTAGGAAGGACAAATGGGATTCAACTAACTTAATGAAAACAGCAGTTTCAGAGGCAGGGAAGTGGATAGAGGCTGTAAAATTACTTTGAATATGTAGAAAAGATGTTTGGCTGTGCTATTCTGGCTCCAAAATGTATTTACAAAATTATTTACTGCATCATTATAAAATCTGCTAGCATTGTTAGAGCAGTTGCTATTTCTATGAATGAACTCAATGGAAAATGTTGCACAAAACATCTGGTTGTTTTGATTTCCTGTATACTTGCTGTTTCTTTTTAATGAACATTTGTAGAACTGGATCATATGAATGAGGATTACACTATATGTTTCTCCTCCAGCTTTATCCATTGATGTTGTTATGTCCTGGGCCAGCAGGCACAGGCTGCAGCGATTGGCCCGGGCAGACCATGTGGATGCCCGGGACAAGAAAGGCTGCTCCCAGCCTTGCAATGATTGGCCAGCAAGGCATT
>NW_015387236.1:271620-278797 GCF_001527695.2 Protobothrops mucrosquamatus | reverse complement strand
ACTAGATGACCTCCAAGGTCCCTTCCAACTTCTTCTTCTTCTTCTTCTTCTTCTTCTTCTTCTTCTTCTTCTTCTTCTTCTTCTTCTTCTTCTTCTTCTTCTTCTTCTTCTTCTTCTTCTTCTTCTTCTTATTATTATTATTATTATTATTATTATTATTATTATTATTATTATTATTATTATTATTATTATTATTATTGCTGCTGCTGCTGCTGCTACTACTACTACTACTACTACTACTCTCAAGGAGAGAAGCAACCTAGAATTAAGGAGAAATTTCCTAGCAGTGAGATCAATCAACCAATAGAACAATTTGCCTTCAGAAGTTGTGGGTGCTTCATCACTGGAGGCTTTCAAAAAGAGACTAAACAATCATTTATCTGAAATGATATAGGATCTCCTGCTCAAGCAGGGGCCTGGACTAGAAGACCTCCGAGGGCTCTGCCAACTATATTATTCTATGTTCTATGTTCTATCTGTCCTTCCTAATAGTGCCTTCTAGTTATGATAAGACTATAGAATTGGCTAACGTGTTTTTGTGTGTGTGTGTGTGTGTGTGTGTGTGTGTGTGTGAACTTGAAATAATAACAAAAATCTCTAGGTGGGTCCAAGACCATGAGATCATCCGACTATATCTGGTTACTTTAAAACTGAATCATGTAAAGCAGGGGTCTTCCCTGGCTGGCTGAGGAATTCTGGGAATTGAAGTCCACAAGTCTTAAAGTTGCCAAGTTTGAAGACCCCTGATGTAAAGAGTCAAAAATTGTTCAAAGTATATCTGCAAAACAGTATTTGCCTATTTCAATTTATTATGATTTTGTGTTATTTTGTTGTTCTTCAAACAGGACTCTGTGTTCAGTATTGATACGGTAAAAGTATATCAGTTATATCAATTCCCTGTTAATAGGTAACAGACCATTGTTAATATGTATAACTTATAACTTTAATAATTCAATGAATTCAATCATTTTAATGCAATCCATGAAATAAATCATCAAAAGAGGCTGCTTCAAATACTAAGGCACTATTTTATTTATGTGATGTTAAGAGGGAGGGAGGCCCAGATGTGCCAATCAAGAATTTATCTGTATGTGATTAAAGCTTTTTACAGGATTTTATCCAAAAACTTGAGGATAATGAAGCACCTCATTTGCTCTTCTCAATTGGGAGATCTCAGAGTTCAAGGTTCACCTGAATATGTTCTAATCTTAGTGTGATCTTAGATCCTGCTTTACCAAGCAAATTGCACTTTTCGCTACAGAAGCCAAAAGGCTACATGTAAGTTTGCTTTCTGGAATTACAGTTGATGGCAAAAAGGATAAAGTCATTTTATGCTTTACGCCTAGCATGATGGACTTTCAAGTAAATGAAGATCTACTTGCTTAAAGTCAGGCTTTAAAATGATGCTGTCTAATCAGAGGCTGGAAGCCTGGACTTTAGCAGGGCTTTTCAACCAGTGGTATGGGTACCACCTGTGGTACATTGGCACCTGGCAGGTGGTACGCGAGCATCCTAGAAAAGTGGTAGCGGGGGAGGGGAATGAGCTGAACAGGTGGCAGCACCGCACAAGCCTGAGCGAGAGATGGCTGGAGCTGCAGGGCTGTCAGGGCTCAGCGGAAGCACCAGGATCAGTGCCAAGCTCCAGCTTGAGCTCAGTGCTGATCCTGGCGCTTCTGCTGAGCCCAGAAGAAGCGTTGATCAGCTGGAATGTTGCAGCATCTCCAGGGTCTTCTGATTTACATTCAGATGCTTGGCAACTGATTCATATTTATGATGGTCACAGTGTCCCAGGGTCATGTGAAGTGACCAAAACCTGCTGCAACCACCCAACAGACGGGGGGGAATAAAAACCAAACACCCCCCACCCCACCCCCGCTGCCAATCCTCAACAGAAATGCTCACAACAATAAAAACCTCGGACAGGAGGAAGAGCGCCGCCAGGTGGGCAGGCAGGTGTCTTGCTCGGCTGTGGCTTGGGGGGCACTTTTTTCAGTGCCATTGTAACTTCGAACAGTCGCTAAGTGAACTGTTGTAAGTCGAGGACTACCTGTACTTTNACAAAAGAGATGGTTTGCATCCATCCAAGAAAGGGACTGAGTTACTTGGCAATAAATTCACAGATTTTCTGGAGGAATATTTAAACTAAACAACGGGGACAGTGAGTTAATTGATACAGAACATCCTTGTCCCCGGCAATCTAAAAATTATAGGGTTATCAGTACATGTAACATAGATGTGTATGTGTACAAGAACATCAACCTTGCTGTCAAGCAAAATCAAGCTCTTAATAGTGAGTGCCACACTAAGTGCACTAACCAAATAGGTGGTAAGACATTAGGGGAACTCAGGCACCACATAGGTTATGTAGGAAGAAAACACAGGGTCGGTCATAAAGGACTCAAATGTCTATACACCAATGCACAGAGTATGAACAGCAAACAGGGTGAACTAGAAATTCAGGTTAATGAGGGCAGATATGATATTGTTGCCATTACGGAAACATGGTGGGATGAAACCCACAAATGGAACACACAGCTAGAGGGATTTAAATTATTTAAAAAGAAACAGGCCAAACAAAAGAGGAGGTAGAGTTGCTCTCTATATAAGAAATATCTACATCTCTACAGAAATAGAGCACAACAATGATGAAAACTGTCTTGAATGCATTTAGGTCAATATAAAAGGGGGGAAATGATATTGCCGTAGGTGTATACTATAGGCCACCCAACCAAACAGAGGAAACAGATGAACATTTTGCTAGTCAGCTCACTAAAATATGTAGGAAGCACATCACAATAGTAATGGGGGATTTTAATCACCCTGACATCAACTGGGAGACAAACTCTGCACCAAGTGGAAGGTCAAACAGATTCCTGACAAACCTAGCAGACAACTTTGTGTCCCAAAAAGTAGAGAAGGGAACTAGGGGATTAGCCATATTGGATCTAATCCTCACTAACAGAGATGAAATGATAGAAGGTGTTGAAGCCATAGGAACCTTGGAAGGAAGTGATCATGCAATATTAGAATTCAACATTAGGGAAGCACAAACAATAGAACACAGTCAAACTAGAGTCTTGGACTTTAAGAGAGCTAATTTCAATAAACTTAGAGAGAGCTTGGGTAGGATTCCATGGATGAGAATCCTCAAGGGGAAAACAACTCAAGAAGCTTGGGAAATTTTGAAAAGTGAGATAATAAAAGCCCAGTCTAGCACAATACCAACAAAGAAGAAAAATAACAGCTTTCAAAAGAAACCAGCATGGCTGCATAAAGAACTCTCTGATAAATTGAAAGATAAAAAGGACAAATATAAAAAGTGGAAAGAGGGGCACATAACTAAGGCAGAATATCAGCAAATAGCCTGAGCCTGCAAAGATGAAGTGAGGAAAGCTAAGGCTCAAAATGAACTAAGGCTTGCGACCAAAGTCAAAAATAACAAAAAAGCTTCTTTCAAGAAAAAGGTTAAGGAAATGATTGGTCCATTAGTGAGGGAAAGTGGCAAGAAGGTGACAAGCAACAGGGAGAAAGCAGAACTATTTAACTCATTTTTTGCATTTGTCTTTACACAAAGGGGAAAAAACAGTCCAACCTATCAAAAACAGTATCATAAAAAACAGATTAGAAACACAAGTTAAGATATGCAAGAAAATGGTAAGTGAGCACCTGTCCAGCCTAGACGAGTTCAAATCGCCAGGAACAGATGGATTATACCCCAAGGTTCTCAAGGAACTGGCAGATGTGATCTCAGAACCACTGAACTATATTTTTCAAAGATCCTGGAGCACTGGGGAACTACCAGAGGACTGGAAAAGAGCTGATGTAGTTCCCATCTTCAAAAAAGGGAAAAAAAATAGATCCAGGAAACTACAGACTTATCAGCCTGACCTCAATACCTGGGAAGATTCTGGAAAAGTTAATCAAACAACGAATCAGCGAACACCTAGAGGCAAACAAAGTCATTACTAAAAGCCAACATGGGTTTGTCAAAAACAGTTCATGCCAGACAAATCTTATTGCATTCTTTGACCAAGTGACAAAATTAGTGGACCAGAGGAATGCTGTGGATATAATTTACTTGGACTTCAGTAAGGCATTTGATAAAGTAGATCACAACCTACTACTTGATAAGATAGAAAGATGTGGGTTAGATAGCATCACCACCAGATGGATTCGTAGCTGGTTGACTGGCCGTACTCAGAGTGTGGTCCTCAATGGAACTGCATCTACATGGAGGGAAGTATGTAGTGGGGTGCCCCAGGGCTCTGTTCTGGGCTCAGTGCTCTTCCAACATCTTCATCAATGATTTGGACGAGGGAATAGATGGGGAACTCATCAAATTTGCAGATGACACCAAACTGGCAGGAATAGCCAACACTCCAGAAGACAGGCTTAAGATACAGGAGGATCTGGACAGACTTGAACACTGGGCGCTATCTAACAAAATGAAATTCAATGGTGAAAAAAGTAAGGTTCTACATTTAGGCAAGAAAATCCAAATGTACAGGTATAGTATAGGGGATGCCTTGCTCAATAGTGGTAACTGTGAGAGGGATCTTGGAGTCCTAGTGGACAATCACTTAAATATGAGCCAGAAGTGTGCTGCAGCTTCCAAAAAAGCCAACATAGTGCTAGGCTGCAATAACAGAGGGATAGAATCAAGATCACATGAAGTATCAATACCACTTTACAATGCTTTGGTAAGGCCACACTTGGAATACTGCATCCAGTTTTGGTCACCACAATGTAAAAAAGATGTTGAGACTCTAGAAAGAGTACAGAGAAGAGCAACAAAGATGATTAGGGGACTAGAGGCTAAAATATACAAGGAACGGTTGCTGGAATTGGGTATGTCTAGTTTAATGAAAAGAAGGACTAGGGGTGACATGATAGCAGTATTCCAATATCTCAGGGGTTGCCACAAAGAAGAGGTATTCTCCAAAGTGCCTGAAGGCAGGACAAGAAGCAACAGATGGAAACTAATCAAGGAGAGAAGCAACCTAGAAATAAGGAGAAACTTCCTGACAGTTAGAACAATTAACCAGTGGAACAACCTGCCTCCAGAAGTGGTGAATGCTCCAACACTGGAAGTTTTTAAGAAGAGACTGGACAGCCATTTGTCTGAAATGGTATAGTGTTGGACTAGATGACCTCCAAGGTCCCTTCCAACTTCTTCTTCTTCTTCTTCTTCTTCTTCTTCTTCTTCTTCTTCTTCTTCTTCTTCTTCTTCTTCTTCTTCTTCTTCTTCTTCTTCTTCTTCTTCTTCTTCTTGTTGTTGTTGTTATTATTATTATTATTATTATTATTATTATTATTATTATTATTATTATTATTATTATTATTATTATTATTATTATTATTATTACCAAGGAGAGAAGCAACCTAGAATTAAGGAGAAATTTCCTAGCAGTGAGAGCAATCAACCAATAGAACAATTTGCCTTCAGAAGTTGTGGGTGCTTCATCACTGGAGGCTTTCAAAAAGAGACTAAACAATCATTTATCTGAAATGGTATAGGATCTCCTGCTCAAGCAGGGGCCTGGACTAGAAGACCTCCGAGGGCTCTTCCAACTATATTATTCTATGTTCTATCTGTCCTTCCTAATAGTGCCTTCTAGTTATGATAAGACTATAGAATTGGCTAACGTGTTTGTGTGAGTGTGTGTGTGTGTGTGTGTGTGTATGTGTGAACTTGAAATAATAACAAAAATCTCTAGGTGGGTCCAAGACCATGAGATCATCCCACTATATCTGGTTACTTTAAATCTGAATCATGTAAAGCAGGTGTCTTCCCTGGCTGGCTGAGGAATTCCGGGAGTTGAAGTCCACAAGTCTTAAAGTTGTCAAGTTTGAAGACTCTTGATGTAAAGAGTCAAAAATTGTTCAAAGTATATCTGCAAAACAGTATTTGCCTATTTCAATTTATTATGATTTTGTGTTATTTTGTTGTTCTTCAAACAGGACTCTGGGTTCAGTATTGATACGGTAAAAGTATATCAGTTATATCAATTCCCTGTTAATGGGTAACAGACCATTGTTAATATGTATAACTTATAACTTTAATAATTCAATGAATTCAATCATTTTAATGCAATCCATGAAATAAATCATCAAAAGAGGCTGCTTCAAATACTAAGGCACTATTTTATTTATGTGATGTTAAGAGGGAGGGAGGCCCAGATGTGCCAATCAAGAATTTATCTGTATGTGATTAAAGCTTTTTACAGGATTTGATCCAAAAACTTGAGGATAATGAAGCACCTCATTTGCTCTTCTCAATTGGGAGATCTCAGAGTTCAAGGTTCACCTGAATATGTTCTAATCTTAGTGTGATTTTAGATCCTGCTTTACCAAGCAAATTACACTTTTCGCTACAGAAGCCAAAAGGCTACATGTAAGTTTGCTTTCTGGAATTACAGTTGATTGCAAAAAGGATAAAGTCGTTTTATGCTTTACGCCTAGCATGATGGACTTTCAAGTAAATGAAGATTTACTTGCTTAAAGTCAGGCTTTAAAATGATGCTGTCTAATCAGAGGCTGGAAGCCTGGACTCTATAGAGCAGGGCTTTTCAACCAGTGGTACGGGTACCACCTGTGGTACATTGGCACCTGGCAGGTGGTACGCGAGCATCCTAGAAAAGTGGTAGCGGGGGAGGGGAATGAGCTGAACCGGGTAGCAGCACCGCACAAGCCTGAGCGAGAGATAGCTGGAGCTGCAGGGCTGTCAGGGCTCAGTGGAAGCACCAGGATCAGCGCCAAGCTCCAGCTGGAGCTCAGTGCTGATCCTGGCGCTTCTGCTGAGCCCAGAAGAAGCGCCAATCAGCTGGAATGTTGCAGCATCTCCAGGGTCTTGTGATTTACATTCAGATGCTTGGCAACTGATTCATATTTATGATGGTCACAGTGTCCCAGGGTCATGTGAAGTGACCAAAACCTGCTGCAACCACCCAGCAGACAGGGGGAATAAAAACCAAACACCCCCCCACCCCACCCCCGCTGCCAATCCTCAACAGAAATGCTCACAACAATAAAAACCTCGGACAGGAGGAAGAGCGCCGCCAGGTGGGCAGGCAGGTGTCTTGCTCGGCTGTGGCTTGGGGGGCACTTTTTTCAGTGCCATTGTAACTTCGAACAGTCGCTAAGTGAACTGTTGTAAGTCGAGGACTACCTGTACTTT
>NW_015387236.1:243670-271468 GCF_001527695.2 Protobothrops mucrosquamatus | reverse complement strand
GTGGTACTCAGATATTGCCATATCCTAAAAGTGGTAAAATGGGTGAAAAGGTTGAAAAGCCCTGCTATAGAGTTCAGGAGGCAAGAGAGAGTTATTATTCACACACACACACACACACACACACACACACACACACACACACACACAAATTCTATGTATAGACACACACAAACCCAACCCAACCATGGGATCTTTAGTAGAAGTGCTGAAGGTGAGGAAAGGAGAGGTTTAATTTCTCATTCTCAGATACAAAGAAAATTCCCATTTTCAAAAGTACAATTAAAGTTGGTTGGAGAGGGAGGGAGAGAGGGAGGGAGAGAGGGAGGGAGGGAGGCAGAGACAGAGAGAGCTTCTCTGTGGGGTCACCCTTTTCCTCAAGAATGAGAAGGAAGAGAAGAAAGGTTCTTTAGACTGATATAGATATACTGATAAGCAGTTTATAACTAACTTCACGTATCTGGCATTTAAATGTTTTGAAAGTATAGTCTTATTACTAGTCACTCCATTAATATAATGTGTTGCTTTATTCCTTGGAGCCCTTGACAAATATTTATTAGCACTGATATTAAGAGGGGAAAAGAAACCTCTCCTGCTTGTTTTTTCAGGTATGCTTGCTTGTTTGTTTACTATAGCACCTTTTTGCAGACTGAACATAAGAATATAATTTGGGCTTCCTGACCACTTTACAAGGAAGTGGGGAGGGGGAGGGATGGAAGTGTGACCAAAAACACTCAAACATCACAACCTATTCAAACCTCTGACACTGGGCTGATGGAGTTAAGGCATGTCAGTTTCTATAGATATGTGATTCGCTAGGGAGTGTTGTGACTAGTAGCCCACCCACTAGTAGCCTTTGATTTTCTCACTTAGATGGGTCAGGAACTCATCTGCCACTGCATGAATTGGAAACAGCTGTTTCACCTTCCATGGGCTTCCTTGCGGTTGTTTGAACCTGTTCTCCCCTGATACCCGCACTATCAATTTCTTCTCCCAAACAAGAAGAGGAGACTCACTCAGCCTTGAGGCAAATGATAATAAGAAAGCAACTCATGATGCACTTCCTTTACTACAGATACCAGTATTACAGGTAGTCCTCAACTTACAACAGTTCATTTAGTGACACTTCAAATTTACAAAGGCACTGAAAAAAAAGTGACTTATGACCATTTTCAATTAAGACCGTTGCAGCATCCCCATGGGTCACATGATCAAAATCCAGATGCTTGGCAACTGGCTCATATTTATGATAGTTGCAGGGTCCTGGGGTCATATGATCACCTTTCATGACTGTCTGACAAGCAAAGTCATTGGGGAAGCCAGATTCACTTAACAACCATGTTACTAACTTAACAACTGCTGTGATTTACTTAACGACTGCGATAAGAAAGGTTGTAAAATGGGGCAAAACTCAGTTAACAAATGTCTTGCTTAGCAACAGAAATGTTCCATTGTCATCATAAGTCATTGGCTACCTGTATAAGGATGAGTAACTGTTTTCCTCTCAAGGACTACACTCCTTCATAGATAGTCCATTGGGAACCAGATGGTAGCAAGAAGTGGCTAGAAGAGAATGAAAAACATGGCAGATATCTTTTTTTTCTCTCTGTGACCCCATTTCCACTTTTTTCAAAAAGGAAGAAACAGCTAACCAGGATTCTAAACTGATCCCTTGAAGAGGAGTTTTGATATTATGTGGTGAACCAAATGAAATTAGGCTAAGGGCCAACCAATCCCTGATTGGTCCAGCCGTGCGCTTAGATAGGTATCATATTTTGAACAGATGTTTTATTCCATTAATCACTACATGACATACAGATCAACTAAGTGCTGCCTCTCTGAATCTCATACATGGATTCCCTCCAAATAAAATACTACTGGGAGTGGTGGATTGCTATCAGAGTCATGTAAAAATTGAAAAAAATAATTATCAGTAGCCAAAAAGAAAAATATAATGTTTCCAGAACCATGGAAAGGTGATTTTATTTCTGATCCAAAGTTGTAGAATATGTGTATGAGAAAGAGAAAGACTTAATTTTTCTGATTTATGAATTAATAGCTCCTTAGTTTTTCAACCAAGATGTCTGATGCCAGATTATATAGTGCATTGTGGTGTTTCTTTCAGCTTTCGCTGGAAGATGTTAAAAAATTTAATAAGTGCTGCTATATAATCTTTACTTGGTATCTACTTGCTTTCAATAGTACAATGATCTCCTGTTTCCTGCCTGGAACCTTCTAATTTTGCACCTGGCTTGTGAAACAGATTCCTTGACAGTCTTAATTATTTAACAAAAACAACGAGTTGGTGTTTTGCAACATCAGGGACTTTTGTTAAATAAAATGCAAGCAGGCAAACATCTCTCATTCTTTCCTCTTTCTCTGCCCCTGCTTTCCGCTGTAGCTCCCCTATGACAGGCTGAGAAAAAGAACTTGGCACATCTTGTTTCCTTACTTTAATCATGACACAGTTTGTTTTTGTCTGTTCTTTCTGTCTGTTGAATTGATTCTTACAAAATATGAGGGAGGCTGAGAATCCAGTAGGATGGGGCCTCTTGTTCGTTCTGGGCACCGAAAGTAAATGCAGTGCTGTTCTATTTTCCAGAATAAGAATTACCTCAATAAGGCATTTCAACAGATTTTATTATGGTGAGTTTCAGTGCAAAAGCTATTGCAGAATGTGGAAGATTGATTCAGTGCAGATACAAGCAGAATACAACAGAACTTGGACTCCATTATCAAGATGGCAGCTTTTTACTCCCAGGATCCTATTCATTTAAGAGTTACACAACATGTAGAAGCTTAGCCATTTCTCCCACACAACAAAAGAATGACTGATATTGTAATTTAAAGTGATATATGCTGGTAAGAGCGTAAGAGGAACATGAATTAAATATACTGCTAAAGATGTACATTGCATTGGGCAAAATCCCAAAATGTGAGCTGAATTGAAACACTTTGGAATGATGTTGTGATCTTTGAGACAAAATAGAAATTCCTTCAGAAAGTCTTGCGTGATCCAATACTACCAAATCCTTTGCAAAGGAAGATAACAGTCTGCAAATAAATAAACATATCCATATAAATGGATTAATATAAATGTCTTTCTTCCCTTCTATATGACTGTGCCTATAGGGAACCATCCAAAGATGTTTCATCAGCATAAGATATGAGTGATACCTCCATATTATCTCTGTAGTGAAACAGTTTAATTGGGTGATGTGTGCCCTTTGAATCCAATTCAGGATACTCATGACATAATTATGGTTAGTTATAATTGTAACTGGCACTATAGTGCCAGCTTTTCAAGTGCAATATACATTGCTTTCTTACAGCATCAATAGGAACAAGTAAGTTTGCCATCCATAAGCAATGTTTGAAGGACAATAAGCAAGTTTTCTCCATGAAGGACAAATACAATGGAAAAAAAATCTATTGGAATTGAGGGAAATCTCCTAACTACATATTAGAAAAAGCTGAGAATATGTTCATTTTCATGGGCTTTTAAATACTACATGATTTTTAATATTAAGTTTTAACACAGTTTTGTTAGCATTATTATTAATCCTTGTGAGGTAGGCTGAGAAAGTAGAATCATAAACATTTTCTCAGTAAATAAATCATAAATGGTATACATTCTTTCTGATCCTCCAATATTATCTTTTCTTTCTGCCAAAATTCAGTGATCATGGTGAATATTCAAGGTAAGGATTATAAATCTCTTAACCTCATATTTCTGAGCATAAAAGCACTTGTATCAATGAAGTAATCAAACAGGATAAATAATAGAAAAACACAACATTTTTTAAAAAAATGTAGACATGCAGCTGAGAGTGAAAAAGCAAGGACAAGACTGGGAGATAATTCTGTTTTGGAGGCTCAGAAACAGATACAACTGAAGAGTGGGCTGAAGAAATAGTGACAGAGGCAGTGACAAAGAACATGAACATTGAGCATATTTCTATTAGTGAAGAACAAATTAGTTGAAACAATAGTCTTTATAATCATAATGGAAATGTGTGGTTGTGAAACGTGGAAACTGAGAAAGAAAATAAATGCCTTTGAAAATAAATGTACGTGGACTGCAAGAACCAGTCACTACTGGACCACATATACTAAAGCCTGATAATTAAATTGAAGCAATTATCAGCAAACAGAAACTTACTACAATGAGCATGTGATGTGATGAACTAGAGAAATTTACTATGCCAAAGGAAAACAGCAGATAAGGCTTTATATTGCATCCTTGGACCTCACCAAAAATGCTGTCCAAGTTTTGTCCCAAAGCTGAAGACTGTTGGGAATTGGGTGGCATAAAACAAGTTTGAATTGAACCCAAAGATGGAGTTATTGTTGGCTTATTTGTGGTTCTTAAAGTTGCTCAGGCTGAGAAACAATGGAGTAGAGGAATCCAACAGATGAAAGAGTCCTGGAACTATATGCACTACAGTGCTTTAGATACAAAGATGGAAGAATGAAGTTTATCTGTGAATCTTGAACATAAAGAACACATGGGAACCCATATACATTATCCCAAAAATAGTTCTTCAGCCTAGATGCCAAAGTTATGTTATCAACATATAAGCTCCAAAATCAACACACACAATACGATAACTATGGAAATAACTTTGACAAATGAAGTCAAGGACCTTCAGAATTAGGGCTAGTGAATTATCAAATTGATTGAGCCTCCCTGCTCAGTGCCACTTGGTAGATTGCAGCAGATCAGAAGGGATTTGCTGAAAAAATGTTGAGATTTCTGGCCCGCATAAAACACTCCAGTTACTGACTTACTAAAAATGTTGATAAGATCAACTTTATATACCTCTCTTTTAGGGCAAGTCTCTTTTGAGAGATTATTAAATGGAAGTAGAAATAATGACAGATGTTTCTTCCACTGCAGTTGTGAAGTTAAGGATTAAAAATAATATTCAAGTACTTTAAAAAAAAGCCAGATAAACGTTATGTGAGGGTTATATAAATCCTTCTTTAAGGAAGCTTTCCTTAGATAAAACTAGAAAAGAGAATAAGCTACATTTTCTTGTCAAAATAGACTGTTACCAAGTTCTTATACTGTAGGTAGCTGTTGCCATAAGAAGGTTTACGATATCCTAATCTCAGAACAATGTCACGAGGAAATCTTTTTATTATTTTTTTATTAAAACATTGTCTATTTTGTTTTGCTCTGTTTAATTTCATCCTCTTTTATTTACTCCTTTTTCCTGTAAATTTTAATTGGAAGCTCTATACGATGGTTTTATTACTCTTATTGTACTTGAGCCTACTTTTATGTGTTGTTTTGGTATTGCAGCTACTTTGCTGGCCATTGACTGTAAATAAACAAACAAACAAACAAACAAATAAATAAATAAATAAATAAGACTGGGAATGGAGATGAATTTCTACAACTCAAGTGGAAGGCCGCAGCTTAGCTAATCTTGTATTTACTTCTGCCAAGCTTCTTTTTAATTATCTTCAAATATTATACTTAAAAGAAAGCTGGTTAGCCTCATATAGGAATAATTAAACAAACACAGTTAATGAATCAAGTGTGATACAATTAGCCGGCAAACAAATATAAGATTATAAGGAGACATAAAATTCTGCTGTACAAACAAAACAAAACAGATTATGGCAGCCTATTAAATATAGCAAGCTGTCTCTCTAGTCCTGAAAGTATTCATCTGGACAGTCTTTCTTTTAAAAGCACTGCTGTTTGAGATTCATGAAAATGAGAACACGCAGTAATACTAACTACCTCTCTTCCAATTTTCCCGGACATACAGGGATCTCTAAATGTTTTCAAACACTGAGCATTAAAATGGACAAGGAGTGAATTCCATGATGTGTAGGTGTTTTAAGTAGAACTCCTGCCAGTGTTTCCATTTGTGCAAAGTTTGTAAATGCATTCGATCGAACACATTTTCAACCCCTTTATACAAATTAACATTTAATGCACAAATAAAAATGTTGGGAATGAGGCTTGCATGCAGTTCCCCCCCCCCCCGCGCGCAACAATTTAATACCTTTTTATTTTACTTTTTCAAATTATTGGATTTATACTCCATCTTTCTGCTCTGGTGAACACTGTGGCACATAGGTGTCATTGCAGGCTACAGACAGTGTGTGTGTGTGTGTGTGTGTGTGTGTGTGTGTGAAGAAGGGAAATTATGAGAGAAACTTCTCCCTGTCATAAAAAGGTAATCATAAAAGACTGGGACAGAAAATACATTATTTAGCAACTCATTAGCACCATAATAATAACTTAATCTTTATTTTTTTATGTTTTATTGATTTTATTGTAATTTCTTTGCTCATTATGAGCTGCCCAGAGACACTGACAGTCAGATGGCGTACAAGTTAATAAATTATTATTATTAAATTAGTAGTAGTAGTAATAGTAATAATAATAATAATAATAATAATAACAACAACAACAACAACAACAATAATAATAATAATAATAATAATAATAAAGTTGGAAGGGACCTTGGAGGTCATTTAGTCCAACCCCCTGCTCAGGCAGGAAACCCTATAACATTTCAGACAAATGGCTGTCCAGTCTCTTCTTAAAAACTTCCAGTGTTGGAGCATTCACCACTTCTGGAGGCAGGTTGTTCCGCTGGTTAATTTTTCTAACTGTCAGGAAGTTTCTCCTTAGTTCTAGGTTGCTTCTCTCCTTGGTTAGTTTCCATCCGTTGCTTCTTGTCCTGCCTTCAAGCACCTTGGAAGATGGCTTGGAAAGTAGTAATAGTAGTAGTAGTAGTAGTAGCAGCAGCAGCAGCAGCAGCAGCAACAGCAGCAGCAGCAGCAGCAGCAGCAGAATTGGCTGAAATTCTACTCCATTGAAATGAAACGACAGTAACTTCATAACACTGACTTTCATGTAAAGGAAAGGGCACCCATTTTTCCTAGGGTCTCCAAAGTGGGCAGGGCTGAAAACATAAGCTGATTTTTCCCAGGGTGGGGTTTTAAAGCCCAAAATAGGTCCCTTAAATCTCTGTAAATCATTATATTCATCATTACACAGACACAAAAAAAAACCAGGAAAAAGAGTCCAACCCACTCTGGCTGTGCAACCAGGATTGAAAACACGTCCACCAAGCCAGAATTATTATTTTTTTTGCCTATCCCTGACATGAAATTACAAAATTCCTTTATTTTTATGCTGTGCCCAGTGTTTTATTTCCTGACAAATCTGATATTCCCTCACTAAGCTCTGGGTACCTTATACAGCATATTTTCCTTTCTGGCACACAGGACGACAGCAATACTTCCTTTTAGGGTCCACAGAAAAATATCAATAAAAATTATGTCATCCACAACAAGAAAAAAAAATGACCTTTTGTGTCAGGTAGGTTTGTTGGGGGGTTTTCGAAATGAGGAAGGTTCTCGGGGAGATTGTTGTATCGTTTAGCAAGGAGTGTTGCCCCGTTAAATAAAGAGGAAAGGTGATATTGGAGTTCTGAAACCAAGTTGTAAATTTAATCCAAGCTTTTTCGGTAATGAATTGTCAGTTACTTATTGATTTATTTTTCTGCCACCTCCAGTAAACATTTCAGATAAATGCATCTTGTCATACTGCTCTATCTCTCAATGGTGATAGGAGCAAAACTGTGACGCAACCCCCCCCCAATGGTGGTTCCTTTTGAGGTTCTGTTCTTAGGCAGTCCCCGCCCCCCTTCCCAACAAAATGCAGAAGAAAAACTAGGAGGGCCACCAATGGTTTCCACTATGGATAATTCCATTATCTGATTATTCTTTGGCAGTCATTTTCGCAGGCTTCCTCCATTTTCAACCCAAGAGGTCACAGTATCTTAAACTAGCTGTGAAATAACTAATTTGCCACGGTGGGGATGACTTTTCTCCTGCCTTCTCCTTGCCTTCCTTTTGCCTTTTGACAGCATTTCCTCCACCTGCCCCCTTCTGCCCCAATTCAGGAACACTACGTGGGATTGTCTGTTCATCAATTGGGTAACATCAGCAGGATGGAGAGAGACATTGAGTGCCACTTCCATCACCGACATCTTTTTTGGTGAAAGAAAAACCTGGAGGAAAAGAGAGAGGAGGAGACTACAATTTGCATGTCTGATTCAGTTGGGAAATCGACCAAGCTGGACCCCCAAAACAGAAAGAGGAGCAAGGGTTGTGGAGATCCTTGGGGTTTGGGGATCAGATTGTTCTCCTTGAATGAGATGTGTAAGAAGTCTGTTAAGCAGAGACTGGCTGCCAATTCACAGCCCTCTAGTGCCTGAGTTTTGTACATCTACTTTTTTTCTCTCTTTTATTTTATTTTATTTTTCCTCCTTAAGCTTTTATGTGACACCTCTTCCTCTCCCCTCCCTACGCTCCGCTCATAATATTCCACACGCTGAGTGTCAGCTGAGTCCAAACAAAGAGACCTTTCTCCTTTGGCAGAAATTCGTTAAAGTCTCCAAGCATCAGAATTTATGGCAGCTCTCTTTTGAAATGCTTGACATTTCCTCACAATTTCTTAGATATACTTGGTGGATAGAGTGCGTCATCTTTGTTTGAATTTATCGCACATAATAAGCCATTTTCTCCCCGTTTAATGTCATCCCCTCGGTAACCAGGAGGCCAGAGGCAACAACGCAAAAACAGCAAATTTGTCAATGGAATGTGTAAAGCTTAGTATAAATTTATCTTGTCTTAATCCCTTGGCCTCTTTTCATACCATGATTTTTTTTTTCATATGCATATGAGAATTTTCAGAGTATTAGTTTCTCACACATTTCACTGCTTACAGATAGAACTGAAATGCAGCCCTGAAATGTCAGCTTTTATCAGGACAACTTAAAAAAAAGTAAGGGATAGTTTGCCTCTCCAACCTTTCACTTTGAAACTGAAATACATACATACACATATGCACATCCATATGAACGTATCTTAAGAATCAAAGACCAAATCTTGGGTTTGTAACTTATACATTTAAAGTAATAGTGCTGTAAGGAAGCAAAAGAAACTTGGCTAATGTCAAATATGATACAGAGATTTTAGGTTATAGCGGAATACATAAAATACACTTCTTCCTGGTTGCACCATTTACTCTGAGGAATGAAATGCCTTGTTTGCCTTAGTAATAATCAAAGAACATAGAATTGTAGGCCTGAAAGACCTCAGAAGTCTTCTAGTCCAACCCTCTGCTCAAGGCAGGAGACCTTATATCATCCTGGTCAAATAGTTGTCCTCCAGAACCTGATCTGGATCCCTTTTTATGTGTAGATTACCATCCTTTATCACTGCTTTTTTTTAAAAAAAAAGTTCTTGAATAAGAGCTAATCTCTCATAATTTAGTTCATATTTCCATTCCTAGTAGCTTCCTCAATCCATATGTATCTGGATTTGACCGCTTTGTTGCTCAAATATTTGATTGGCTCAAGTCTTTTTTGTCTTTTTTTTTTTTTTTGCATTATTGTACATAGATTACAATCCTAGGAAATTCTTCTTGTAGCAGGTATCCTTTTGGGATCGGGTCTGGGTTTTATTTTACTATTTACCATTTGTTTACCTATTTTCCTGGGTGTCCTTATTGATAGGAGGATTAGGAAAAGAGATTGAAGCTTCACCAGTACCTGTTATGATTACTGTAATAGCCATGTCTCAGGACACTTCATTGGCTCACTAATTGAGCCAGAGACCAGTTCAAACTTAGTACTTGATTTTAGGTTCCAGTCTCGCACACCAACATCTATCTTCCCTCATTTTTCCCCCAAACCTGATCATTCCTTATGTTCTCTTGGGCAAAACTTTCAGTGTTCAATTCCAAAGTCATTCCCCCCTCCAGATTTTAAAGGTCCCACTGTCACAGTCTTTTCCCATGCCCAGAGGTGCTTTTTCGAAAGGCAACTGGACTTTGTTTTTCCTTGAAGACATTTCACTTCTCATCCCAAAAGCTTCTTCAGTTCTGACTGAAGAAGCTTCTTGGATGAGAAGCAAAATGACTTCAAGGAAAAAGAACTGAAGAAGCTTCTTGGATGAGAAGTGAAGCATCTTCAAGAAAAAACAAAGTCCATTTACCTTTTGAAAAAGCACCTTTGGGACAACCATGACCTGGATGACTGAGAATCTCCATAGACAGTCTTTTCCCATCTTCTTTTGAAAATTGTATGGTCTTTAAAAATGGTTTAAAGACCTTTCTGTTTGCCTAAGTCTGATTATTCTTACTCTACTCTCATTAAGATCAGTAATTTTCAGATTAGTACTCTGTTTATATTAGCTAAGGGTGCATTGTGCTTTGCAGTACCATAGGGCATCTGTATGGTGGCAACTTGAATCGTACCTGGAGATTTGGCCACCAATGCAGATAATGAAGCAGGTTTGTCATGTAGGAATTCCGAAGCTGTATTAGTGGCTGTGTTGCTGCACTCTAGACCTGTTGAACTTCCAAGGATACTTGGAAGTGGCAGTCCCTTGTATAGCAGCACATTGCTATCATTGAACTGTCAGGTGGCTTGGGTGTGAGTTACTGTTTCTAGGAAAGGTCTCGACCAATGCATCAAATGAATCTGTGAAAAGACCTTCCTGGTCAAAGGTGACATGTGCTCTTTGAGCAGGAGCTGTGAGTCCAGAAGACTCCCCAGATTTTGTACTACTCTAGATTGGGTAAGGGTTACTCCATTCAACATTGAAGATGAAATATACCCAGATCTAGATGGCCCTATCATCCACAGTCATCTGGTGTTGGTTCCATGCAGTTAGATGTACTACCTGTGCTAATTTCAGAGTTTGGATCATTTTCCAAGTTCTTTCCATGTGTTCTCATTGAGTTTTCGTGTGCAAGGGAATCTAACACCTGCTTCAAAGTTTTTAATGTTTATTGATGTTCCAATTCAACCAAGAACCTAAACACACTATTTTTATCAATTGGAATTCCAAAGTGGACTTCACATAGGGAAGTAGGCAGAATAAAAGAGGACACAAAACAAGCATGATTAGTGAGATAATGTTAATTCAGTTTTTAAAAGAGCAACAACTTTTAGACAATATTATGTCAAGATATAGTAAGAACCAATTATTCAAATGCATTATGAGTGCTCAATAGCCACCAATATGATCCTTGACATATTGGAAACATATTTTCATTCATAAAATGTCAGTTCTGGTAAATGTTCAGTTAGGACAGAAATAGTAAAAAAATGTTCATAAGAGAACAAAATATGTTAATGCTAGATAATCAAATTTAAGCATTTTAATCCCCCAAAATTTTGGTTTTCTTGTCATTCAAGCAAACTTATTTTATATTATGGAACTGGACAATTTCTGTAACACAGTACAAGACTAAAATGACATTCAGCTATGTTACATTAAAATGATATTATATAGCCATAGATGCAGTTACCATGGGTGACATTACAAACGCTTGGATAATTGTAACCACTAAGAACATTTGTAGCTGTATAATCAAAGTTAATAATATGGTTATTAGATGTAACATTGCAGATTATTTGTTGAATCCTCATAGATGTAAAGAATTAATTTATTGTCATTTTCTACATGATGTATGAATGTTTCCTGTTTTGTTTTCTTTGGTATTTTTTTGTTCCATAGAACCAATGAGACTGACCATTGCTGGAAGCAGAATATGATGAGGAGGAGGAAAGAATATTGATTAAATTGTTATACCAGAGTTATAAGTGAATTAAGGAGAAAGATTATGACTTATTGGCAGGATATCTTCTATTCAGGACTTCTGACATCCACACATTGGATATCATAATCACACCAAATAGGGCTTTTTTTGTCATAGAATGCCCAGAACGGAGTTCCGGCATCTTTTGTGGATGGAACTTTGTAGGGTACGCAAGGCGGGTTCTATGACGTGTGTGAGTTTCGGCACCTTTTTTTTTTTTTTTTTTTTTTACAAAAAAAGCACTGACACCAAGACTTATGCAAGTAGATTCCCCAATACTTCAGTGGGATGATTTGTATATTGCAAAATACAGCTTTGCAGATTATTGGTATAAAAATACAAATACACAACATGTATATTATTCTATGTGTCCTTTGAAACAGGCATTCCATCTCATTTTAAGGAATTAAAATAAACACAAAAGCTCAGATTCATTACTCATTATTTTCCAAGTTAAATTCTGGAATTCACTGGTGGTCCATGAAAATAGAGGAGTTGATACGAGCTAGAACACCAAAATACCTATGAGCACACACATATATACTTAGTAAATAACCAAAAAAAATGTAAAAGTTTGTGATTCTCTTATTCTGTAATTTCTCTCAATTTTTGACAATGTTGTCCAAAAGAGGAGGGGTTAGATTTCTGGTTACAATCCCAGGAATGTCTTAATTTGGTAAGCAAATAAAATTTCAGCTATTTTTAAAATATTTAAAAATAAAACATCAAAAGTAACAGATAGAAGATCATTAAAGAGAGATAAAACCTAAATCTAAAGAGAAATTTCCTGACAATGAAAACAATTAATCAGTGGAGTGGCTTGCCTCCAGAAGTTGGGAGTGCTCCATCACCGGACGTTTTCAGACATTTGTCCAAAATGGTATAGGATTTCCTGCCATGGGCAGGAGATTGGACTAGAACAGGGGTGTCAAACTCACCGCATCATGTGATGTATTGCAACGTATCATGACTTTTTTCCCCTTGCCAGACCTGGGGTGGGCGCGGCTTCTGCGTGACGCACCCGGCTTGTGGACTGGCAGTTTGACATCCTGGACTAGAAGATCTTCAGGGTCCCTTTCAAGCCTATTATTCTATGTTCTATGTATTTATATGTTAAAAATGCATTTAAATGTTGTGATTCTTTGCCTATATCATATATGCCATAATACAGGTAGTGTATATACAGACTTATGACCACAATTGAAACCAAAATATCTGTTGCTAAGTGAGACATTTCTTGAGTGAGTTTGCCCCATTTTACAACCTTTCTTGCCATAGTTGTTAAGTTAGTAACACAATTGTTAAAGTGAATCTGGCTTCCCCATTGACTTTGCTTGTCAGACGGTAACAAAAGGGGTTCACATGATCCTGGGACACTGCCACCGTCATAAATATGAGTCAGTTGCAAAGTATCTGGATTTTGATCACATGACCCCCGGGGATGCTGCAATGGTTGTAAGTGTGATAAACAGTCATAAGTCACTTTTTTCAGTGCTGTTGTAACTTTGAATGGTCACTAAATGAACTGTTGAAAATCGAGGAATATCTGTACCATGTTGAAAATCCATACCGTAAGTGATGGTTTTGAGAGGTTTTGATGGTTTTGATTCTGAAGATTTTATATATATATATCCACATTCTAAAGTTGGAAACTACTCCATTGTTGTATCTGACATCACCTAAACACTTTCTACAAGATATGCTGCTTCTAATAGAGGTATACCTAAGATTTGCTTTTTTGAACATCTTTCTATACACTTTTTACACATCTTTCCACACAATACATATTTAAATGAAACATAATTGCTTTTCTCCCAGATAAAATGCTTTATAGCTGAGGATGATGGAAGCTAGTCAGCTAACTCCATGCATTTCTCTTTTTGTTGCCACAATAGAATAGTAATAGTGGATTTCTTTTACATTTACTACTATTAAAGATGGGGAGGGAAGCAGAAAGCTTTTCAGAACAAATCTGAAATGCTGCAAAGAATGAGCTATGCGATTTTTGAAAATTCTATAAGTATGTAGTTACAAATTAGGAGCATAATCATGGAAAGTCCTTATAAATCAAACCAACAAACAGGATAAAGGACTGATATTAAGTCTTGGGGACATTCAGTTGGTGTTCAATATCTCTTTAAATAGCTGTTGAAGGCATTAAAAATCCTTGCCAGTATCTTAAACTAGGCCCAAATGAATAGGTTAGCCATCATAGCTAGTGAAAAATCAGTAGAATAGGGTACAAATGAACTAAGCAAGCATATGAGTAGTTAGGTTCTTTTTCAGTTTTAAAGGAAAACTCACCTAAATCCTATTACGCTGATCAGGTCAGGAGGTATCCAGAGCATAAGAAGCCTGAAGCCATGTCTGCTTTTTACAGAATTGTAATTGTCGTGTCAGCCTAAATGACTCTTTAGCCTACTGTAACTTTATACTCAAAATACATGATTGTTAAGGAACAGAATTAACCAGTAGAAAACATATCAAAAGTTTATTACCCTATTTTGCTGACCTACTAGAAGAAAGCAACTTGAAAGATTAATGTGTTCTATAAGCACCTTAGCTTAAATTGGTTGTTTTTGACATTTTCTCCATTTTTTAATTATACTCTCTTTTTGAAATATAAAAATAAAGTTAAAATGAAATTTCAAGAACTAGTGCTCTGAAAATCATTTGGAAATGATTTGGATCTTGTGGGAACATACAATATGTTTCTCTGATTCATTAAAGGATTCAGCCTTTCCAAGATTTTGATGATCCTCAAAAAAGCACTGCTCCTTTAAAAGTTGCCTTAAGTTTAATGAGCAGATTCCTTAAATCAACAACATCTTTTTTTCCAGGCTTACGTGGAGGCCCAGAAATGATGAAGTTTCTTTCAAGGTTCCATATATGTGGTTACATGAAATCTATTTTTCTTCCAAGTCATTTTTGAAACATTTAAAGTCATAATATGTACATTTCTCCCACAACAATATAACTGAAAATGGTCTCCATTTCTTCAAAAATGTGCATTTTTTTGCCAGGTACAGTATTTCCCTGCATGCTGAAAACTGTAATATAACTCCCTATACTATCTTGGGTTTAAAAATGACACAAATTATATTTAAAAATTATTTTGTGGGACATTTTACATAGTAAAAATCTTTGATTTCCTATGTTCATTTTGAAAGTACTTGTAGAAAGAACACCTAGGGTATAGTTGTGGAAGATTTTCTATGATTGCCTCCAAAGACCTATGCTTTGATAACTTTGTTCGAAGATGCAAGTGTCCTGATAGCATCTTTAAGTGTTAAATAATTCTTAGAGGATATGGGGCCTACAATTTGAAAGGTATTTGGAAAGAATAGTGATGAACGTTCATGTCAATATATTCATAATATGTATACAGATGAAGGAAAATGTACAGAATCACAGAACTGTACTCTGGCTTCTATATTTTTCATAAATGAAATATTTTTCATTTTGTAGTGTTTGTGTGTGTGAAGTTTGTGTGTGTGAAGATCCTCAGTTTCAGGCCTATTTGAAATTGGAATTTTTCTTAAGCAAGTTAACTGAAGGATGTGCAGTTCTAAGCTCATTGGCTCATCATGTACTCAAGCAAGGTCTTAAAACTGTGCCAGTTACATTAGAATTGATTTTCCAGTAAAGGCAAGGGTTGTGGTATTCCACACACATAGAAGAGAGATGGGAGCAATTGTCTACATAAAGTGGGAATGTGCTGCCTCTGCAAGACAATGTATTTACCTGCTAACTTGCTTCTTGCAGCCGCTAGAGAGAAAATAACCACCTAATTCAGGTTTACCAGCTAAATCGCCTTAAGTATTTCACTTGTGATCAATCCATTCACATTTCTTTTCCCAAACACAGACTGCCTTTAGAAGAAAAAAAAACATTTTTCCCAGAAAAGAGAAAGAAAAGGAATGCAGGTCTCTTCTCAATATGTTTTTAAAGTGAGGAGAAAGATAGGATACATATTTTTTTTAAAATAAACAATGTGAAAATTTTGTAATTTAAAGTATATGATTTCTCTGAACTATACTTTTGCCCAATGTGCATTTTATTACAGGATTCACACTGGTGGTACATTGCTCAAAACATTTCTATGGGGAGGCATTGCTCAAAACATTTCTATGTTTCAATTGTGCATTAGTCCATATGCTTCCCTCTCTTGTAGAATTCATTGGCACTGAGGAAAGAGGAATGGGAACCACTAGGCATGCAATGCCAATCATTCTTGGGTGTAAGTCAAGGCCGAATAATGGGAAATAAATAAAAAATACATATGCAGTAATTTTTCCACTAAATGTCTCAAGCAACAAGTAGCCATCTCTATGGTGACTTTCCCCCAAGGACAAATAATTCAAGAATTTAAAGAAAATGTGAAAAGTAATCAGAAGTCTGTATTCAACTAACTCTGTGATTTGATTATTAACTTTATGTTGGTACTTTTTTCTCTCAGAAATGTACAGAAATGTTGGCCTACAACTCTGCAATTAGTTATGCTGGCTGAAGAACTGTGACAGGTCTAGTCCTTTAAAATCTTCCATATTTGGCAAGGAGCCATTTCAATTCAGGGCCAATCATATGAATACTTGTAATCCTTACTAAAGGTTTAGATTAAGGCATTGAGAAAAGACACTGCTTGTTTGCTAAAGAATCCTTACTTACAGGTAGTCCTCGATTTACAACAGTTCATTTAGTGACGGTTCGAAGTTACAATGTCACAGTTGTAACTTCACACTTACAACCATTGCAGCATCCCCATTGTCATGTGATCAAAATTCAGACGCCTGGCAACTGACTCATATTTATGATGGTTGCTGTGTCTCAGGGACACATCTTTTGCCACTTTCTGACAAGCAAAGTCAATAGGGAAGCCAGGTTCACTTAACAACTAGGTTACTGACTTAACAACTGCAGTGATTCACTTAACAATTGTTGTCAAATGAGGCAAAATTCACTTAACAACAGACTGCCGTAAATAATTAAACATGGTTTTCTAAGACATGACATAGGTGGTCTCGGTGGAAGCAATAAATCATATAGATTATGGCAAATGGATGGACTGGATACATCTACAACAGTGAGTTGTTTTAGTTCAGGACTCATTTAGAAGGAAGGTAACTCACAAACAACAAATGGCAATGTTGGAGTACAAACAGAAGCAGGGAACTTTCCAAGTTAATTCACTGGCAAATCTGTAGGGCAGAGGTCCCCAACCCCTAAGCCACAGCCCACTACCAGAATATGGCCTATTTGGAACTGGACCACATGAATGGTGGACCAGCGCACACGTGTAGCTCGACTTGTGCAAGCAGCGGGCCGGTGTGCACTCGCACAGATACGCGCACAGCTCAACGTGCGCAAGTTGAGCTGTGCATGTAAGTGCACCAGCCCACCACTCACGCAAGTCAAGCTATGTGTGCATGTTGGCCACTCAAGTGGCCTGGTTCCCCTCTCCATATTCAGCCAAGTCACCAAGCCACAAAGATTGGGGAACACTGCTATAAGGGACATATCTGGAGTAGGCAAGACTGCTGCCATTCCCCAGTGCAATCTAATACAGCAGGTCTCTGTGATCAACTTGATCTGCATATAGACCAGCTCACGTCAATTTCCATATGAGAAGCTACTTCAGTATTCAAAAAGTAGGAGCCATATCTTAGCAGAGATGGTCTTTTTCATTGTGCACAAAAGATACCTTTGTGGAAAATGTGACCAGTTGAACTTTTATGATCTCCATCCAATTGGGCCTGAAATCACAAAGATTTTTTCCCTTCCACTCCCTTCCCCCTCCAATACTTTTTTTAACTATATGTCATAAAATGGCATGGTTTAAATGCCTGTGAAGGACTGCTTGTACCTTATGTCAATGTCCCCCTCCTAAAACACTTTCCCCCAGAGTCAGCATCTGATGTGTGAACCTTTTTTTTTTCAGCCTTGACACACAAGATATATCAGAGACAGTTTGATGTATATGCAATAAAAAGGAGTAGCAACATGCTTGGAAAACAGCTAAATTTACTGTTGTGAAAATGATGGCATTTTGATCCCATGCAAGCCTCTGGCCCCAACCCCTTTCATCCCAGAGCGCAGGAAAAAAAATGGCTATATAAAGTTTATTGAGCCTTCAGGAAGTAGCAGTGACTGTTTCTAGGCTCAGCTCATTTTGCCTAAATCTGCAAATGTGGATTAACCAGTAAATGGCACGCCTTCTAAAGCATTTATATGCTTGGCGGCCCGGCTGGGGGAGGGGAGAGGGGAACCTGAACACAGAACCAGGTTTAACACAAAACACTACAGGTAGACTTTGACATATGACCATAATTGAGCCCTAAATTTCTGTTGCTAAGCGAGATACTGTTAAGTGAATTTTGCCTCATTTTATATAATGTAAAATATAAAAATAAATATTACATTTTTGTGACTTTTTCATATTTCTAAATTTATAGATTTCCTCCCTCCCTCCCTCCCTCCCTCCCTCCCTCCCTTCCTTCTTTCCTTCCTTCCTTCCTTCCTTCCTTCCTTCCTTCTTTCCTTCCTTCCTTCCTTCCTAATAATTTACCTTTGATGCATTCAGTTCACAAGTTAATATAGCCATTGTTTCCCAGCTACGTAAGGAAAATTATGCAAAAATTCAATTTGGCAGTATGAAACTAGCAACAGTTAGGAAAATCTTCGAAAGAACAGTTTGTTTTAGCAAGACTTCAATAAGGCCCCTTTTTGACCCCAAACTCAAAGCAGTTCCCCACTTCTCATCAACACAGCAGTGAAATTATTTAGCTTCACTGGATCGTAGTAGGCAGATCTGCTGGATCATCGAGGCAGATCTGCTCTGCTTTGACTTTTGTCAAAATGAAGCAGCAGATCTCATACAAGCGTAAAGATACAAAATCCCAACTATATCTTTCTAGATGCAACCGTCTTAAAAGTGCCCTCAGCTTTCTCATGATAAATTTAAAATATGTTCAGTTGTGTTCATTGTACCAAATATGATTTGGGGTTTTTAGCAGAAAACAGATAAGTCATCCTTCATGTTTGAAATGGATTTTAAAATCATTTAAAGTGAGGGTGTTTTGCCAGGGTGTTCTGCATAATTTAACTGTTTCCTTTGCTTCTCGAGATCTAAATTAAAAAACAAACAGAGCTTCCTGGTGCTTTAAAAATTATTAGGCAAAGAAATTCTTTTGCACAGTTTTCAATGAGCTCTGATTAATGCCCCAGACTTGAACTAAAAAAAGGCAGACAATTTGAACTGACAGCTGAAATGTCTAAGCAGTTTTTCCGCAATCGTGTGCTGAACTTCATGTCCTCTATTCCTAATAAGCTTGTGGGAGCTTCCCACAAGATTTGCAAGATATTGAGACAAATAATGCTTCTGTACACTAATTGAGACAAAAAAAATCCACTGCTAAACAACACGGTCATAAATTGAAAACCATGTGACCATGCCACTTAGCAAAAGCAGTTTTGGCAATCATGGTTGCCATCTTTAAACAAAGACCATGTGGGTCATTAAGTGAGGACCTCATGTGACTGCAACTTCTGACTTTTTGTCAGTTTCCCCATTAACTTTCCTTGGCGGAAGCGGGTAAGTAAGCTCATAAATTGCTACCACATGACCACAGGAACACTGCGGTAGTTGTAAGTACGTGATTTAATCATAACTAACATCCATGCAGTGCCATCAGTTGCTAAACAAGTGGTCATTAAGCAAGGATCATTTGGATGTTGAAATGCAGCCATCAATAAATTTAGATAAACATTTTTAATAACAATGCACATTCCAGAAGAGGGAGCTTCCTTAGTAACAATACATTCAAAAGGAAGTCCACCCCACCTCAGAAAACAACATCCACAGAAGAAAAATATACCTGATAGTTCAACTACTAATTTGATCATCAGCTGCTCCAATTTCTACTACAATGGAAATTTGTGTTGCCTCCATAGCATGACTACTTCTGAACATAAATGTTCAACTTTAACCAAACAGCCTCTAAATTTTACAAAAACATTCTTAAACTCCCAATCTATGTTTGGATTGAATAGTAATTCAAGAGAATAGTAACGAAAAAGACTTCAACTCCTATGATCTACTTTTGTGCAAAGAGGGAAAGGGAAGGGCAATGACATAGCACCCATCTTGATTTCACTTCCTAAATGATGTGAATTATACAGTTTGCATTGTTTGAGTAATGTTGACATAATGGACATAATTGTGTGATGGTTTGAACTAGATGTCTATTAATTAGACAGATTTCCTGATATTAATTTCTCATTTACTTCAGGCCAAAGGAAAAAAAATGAAAATTGAAACATGCAAAAATGAGGGGTTGTTTGGAATATTTTAAAAGAAAGTGAAGCATATACTGTATTTCCAAAAAGCATGCTTTTTTCTATACATCAAATCCATTTTCTTTTTTAGAAAATTCTCCCCTTCTTTGATTCTTCCCCGCCCCCCATTTTCTTAGACATCGTTAAAATAATCCTGTAACCAAACAGGCATAGACATACTGTATATGGAGCAGGATATTTTTTTTATTGTTGTTGTTGTTTTTAAGACTGCAAATTCTATCAGTGCCCTTAACAAAGACATATCTGTCTGCTTCAATTATTCCTTACTGAATATGAATGAGAAGCCTTTTAATGAGGTACGGTAATTAGCTCTAGCTGCCCCCCATTCCCACCCCCTGTCAGCGGCTTCTCAGGCAAAGAGGCACTGAATCAGATGATTGACAAACCAGACAGTGGACATGTACTGTAGCTGATGGAAAACAAAGAATAGAGAGGCCACAACACTGGATGCTTATTGCATTTCAGATGGATTCAAGAGCCTTTGCAGGTTCTAAAATCTCACTCCAGTTCATTGTTTGTAATCTCCCACAACTATTTCCAAAACCCTAATAATGCTGCAGAAGATTTTGCTTTCAAGTTTATTTGTGGGGTGACTGACTTAGGGCTGATTCTTAAAACCTTTCTATGCCTCAAACTTCAACATACTAGATGATGTTGAGTCTATCAATTATTGAGATTACAGTCCTAGTCTTCCCAGACATTTGTCTGTAGAAAGTTGATGTATATTTAATATGTTATCACCATACAGCTAGGCCTTGACTTACAACAGTTTGTTTAGTGACTGTTCAAAGTTACAATGGCACTGAAAAATGTGACTTGTGACCATTTTCACAGTTACGAACTTTGCAGCATCCCCAAGATCATGTGATCAAAATTCAGACACTTGGCAACTGGTTCATACTTGTGACTGTTGCTGTGTCCCTAGGTCTTGTGATCACCTTTTCTGACCATCTCCCAAGCAAAGTCAATGGGGAAGCCAGATTCCATTAACAACTTATCAACTGCAGTGATTCACTTAACAACTGTGGCAAGAAAGATTGTAAAATGAGGCAAAACTCACTTTACAAATGTCTCACTTAACAACAAAATTTTTGGGGTCAATTGTGGTTGTATGCTGAGGATTACCTGTATTATAGGAAAATATGCAGAACTGGTTTGTTTCAGGTCTCTGGGAAACCCCAAATGTTGGCCCCTGCAACTAGTATTCCTTGTAATTTAGATGCTGGTAGGTCATCAGGGCTAGTAGACATGGATGTATGGCCATCCTCCATAAGTTTTTCTTACCTAGGAGCCATCCCACAGAGAGGGCCTCCTTAGGGTGCCGTCGGCCAGACAATGCCGGCTGGCGACCCCCAGGGGGAGAGCCTTCTCTGTGGCAGCTCCTGCCCTCTGGAATGACCTACCCCCGACCTACGTACAGTTGCGGACCTGCGCCTTTTTCGCCGAGCCCTGAAGGCCCATCTATTCCGTGCGGCCGGCCTGGCGTAGTTTGGATTGTGTTTCAGTGGGGGGGGGTTGTATGGGTGTGTTTTTAGAACAGGCCTATTATTCAATTCAATTTTAAAACAGAAACTATTTATTTATTTATGGTTTTTAGTATTGCCTGTTCACCGCCCTGAGTCCCGCAAGGGAGATAGGGCGGTATATAAATTTAATAAATAATAATAATAATAATAATAATAATAATAATAATAATAATAATAATAATAATAATAATAATAATAATAATAATAATAATAATATCTTGAATTGGTTATCTTCTTAGAGAATGTGGTTTGTGAAGAGTTATTTTTGTTTCGTTGTCCTCCTAGATATACAGTCGTGCAATTGGAGCTGATAATTCACAACTAAATATCTGTCTATTGAAAAGGAGTGTTGAAGCTCCAGAGAGATAAAGTGAGGTCTGTTGGTCTGGTATATTTCACGTACCAAGTCATCACTTGATATTCATGGATCTATTCTGTTGTTACCAATGGGTGGTTTGTAAGGACAATGACAATCCCATGCATGTTGCTATTAACAAGAATAAGAAGCAAGGATTGCAAGATCTAGGGCAGGGGTCTTCAAACTTGGCCCTTTTATGACTTGTGGACTTCAACTCCCATCGCTGGCTTAGGAATTCTGGGAGTTGAAGTCCACAAGTCATAAAAAGGCCAAGTTTGAAGACCCCTGATCTAGGGCTACCATATCTGGCTGTAAAAATCCAGGCAACCACTAGATGGCAACAGAGAACGTTGTAATAATAATAAAAAAATTAAACCAGATCTGAGAATTCTGTAGTAACAAATTCTCACTATGTGCAAAATCTTTGGAGACAGAACCTGCCAGTTTTAGGCTGTGTATAGCCTAGGTATACCTGCAGCAACAGCCTGGTTGTGCCTTTACCAACAGTTTGATGGTCTGAAAATATTGGCAGGTGGAATTGCCAGTTATTCAGTGCTATAAATAAAATAGGTTTTACCCAGAAAACGTTATTGATATTTATTGGCTTCCTAAGGACTTATTTTCTCTTTAGGTAGTCTGCTGCTCTTGAGCTTTATTTCCTGCCTCCTCTGAATGGCTTAAAAAAAAACCCAAAATTTTTCTATAGGACCGATGGGGAAATCTGCCTCTTCCAGAGGTAGTTCTCAGAGAATTGTATTTCAACAAACTATGGAAAATGCCAGATTTCCCCATCTCTGCCTCAGATACTTTATTCTGCATGTTTGCCAAATTACTATTTAATATGTTGCTAGGCAAAGAAGTAGTCATGGCTCCTGACGTCTGCTTGAATTATAGACTTTCACCCCATGAGGCATTGCCTCTAGGAAAGGCTAAACCCTGTGGAAGATCAGAACAATGGAGGCTTCTGCCCCACAGAACTTTGCCCTACCCTAAAATGATTCAGTGGAGAAGTTTTGAGAACATAAAACCAAGTCTACAGTCTGGATAAGGATTAGAGTGAATGCTGAGTCATTTATGAAGCAATTTTGGAAGTTAAATCAGATCACCATACTAACCATTTCTTGAGTGCATCAATATACTTTGTTGTCCTCTGACTTCTCAGACCACTAGGAAGTCAACTTCAGCCTATCTTTTTCTGCCCCAGGTCAAAAGGATTCTTTTCCAACTCAAGCGATGTTGTCCAATTCACTTAGAAAACGGTTCTTGCCTGTAACTCTCCAGATAAGTTTATTTTCTTTAAAAAGGCTGCATTAATTGCTCCAATTTTGGAATCCCTTCCCATCAGGCAAAAGCCCTTTTCTTCCTCAAGGCATCTTAAATACTGATTCCAGTCTTTTCTCTGCTGCTTGTGTTTATGAGCAGCTTTTGAATTCTGTTGTTACTTTTTAGTTTTACTTTTGTTCATATATTATTACAATAAACTACAATATGAAAATAGTTGAAATGAATAAATGAATTGCAGCAATCTTAACAGTAGTGGTAACAAGTGTAATAAGTATAGTATGTGCATATACATAGATATACATATAATGTACGTATACAGATACCTGCACACAGCAAACTGAACATGCTTTATAGAAGTGTTTCTCAACTGTGGCAATTTTAGTATACATGGAATTCAACTCCCAGAATTCTCCAGCCAGCCAGTTCTCAGAACTGAAGTCCATGTATCTTAATGTTGCCAAGGTTGAGAAATATTGCTTTATATTATTAAGATACATATAGTATAAAGATAGGTCCTGGCATGTAATCTGTCTTTTCATTATTTAACACTTCATTAGGGTTATTATCAAAACCCCTTAAAAAGTACAAGTTTAGTCACTCTTAGTATTCTTTCACTCCCATCCTTTTCTTCTTAAGAGGAAGAGAAATTCTAACACCACTATTAAAAACCCAGTTAAATATTACTTTGTTGAGTTTAATGCTTAATTACAATTTGTGCATAATGATCCAGTTCTAGTAATATCATCTGATTTAGGAACGAAACTGGAACCTACCATATGTTCACCAATAACGGCTTAGAAATTCTTCTTGTTAATTTTCCAGCCAACTGCTACCAAGGATACTGATTTGTCCTGGAACTCTATTGTTTTAGAACGCTATACTCATTAACATGGCTCATTTTACCATACTCCTTCTATCAGCAAGCAGGCCAAGAATTCACAGCTTGTCCTTTGTGTCTGACACAAATAGATGCAGTCACCAAACAAAGCTGGAGCACCAATTATAGCACATAAGAGGAAGATAACCTGCTCTCTTTTAACAGAGAATTGCATCTACACAATATATTTACAGGGTAGCAATATCACTGGATAATCAGCTCTGCATTTAGATAGTTGCTTCCACTCTGGGTACTTCCACACAAGGTGTTCAGACTGGACTTGTTCCCTTTTTGATCAGTGATTTGGCCATAAAAGTTACTCTATCTTTGTCATATGATCCTACCACCATTTTTAAAACCTGATAAAAATGGACTTTTTGGAAGGAACAAAAAGAAAATTGCCTCAGCTCTAGTGTTCTCTTTTTAAAGACATGTAAATTTGATTGGTTTGATTGAGTCTTAAGATAAATATATATTCATATGAATTGCCTGTGTAAAAAATACGGTCCTTTGAATAAGAAAAATGAGGAAAGAAGATACTTGCACAATGATAGTTATATCATTAGTTTAACACTGATTTAAACAATTAAATAAAATGTTTGATATACTGTTGTTTCTTTGCCCATGTGACTATATGTATTATACAAATGGCAGACAGGTTGCTCACCTGTAATTGTAGATTTCAAATGGCCATTTATCCTTTTGCAAGCCATGGCCTCCACAAGAGGGATTAGAACAAGGAAAATTAGTATTGTAATGTTAGCCTCTGCTCTTTCTTTTGTGCCCCACGACACATTTACATATAAAAGATACAAAACGTGTGGTACAACATCACCATACTGCTTTTGTTATTCTGAAGAAAGCAACAAGCTCTGGAGGGATGCCCATGTTTTTAGAATGAAATTCTTGCACAGAACCAACTCCAAAACTGTGATAAACTTTTTGTGATAAAAGTACACTGTTGGTGTACTACACAAACAGTACTGAAAGTTCCCAGCTTTGGGGTCCTGACACAATCACATTGCTTTCAACGTGTAGAAGAGCAACAGCTTACTTTCTTGTAATTTCTTTCTTTCCAATCAACCTTCTCTGCAAGGGAGGAGATTATAATCAGGCAGAGGTCAATGCATGTTCATTGTAATGGCAACATGTGACTAAGGAATGTGTTGCAAAGGTCATAAATGATCATAAATAGGTTGTGAGGTTATTTTTTTCAGCATCATTGGAATCTTGAACATTCACTCAACAGATGGTTGGTAAGTGAAGACTACCTATAAGTCATAGTGAACTCGGTTTTATCACCCACTAAGAAGTGATCAAAATGATCACAGTGATCAACAGCAACAAGTAAACATATCGGTTGCAGGATAAGAGTATGGAGAAAGATACCTTAAAGTTATCCTAACCTCTGTCCTGCTCAGCTATTTGGCAGTGGATATTCTCTGATATGCAAACTGAGGGGAAAAAACACACCAAATAATTGAAAAAATATGTAACCACTTAATCCAAACCAGCCAGGTTTCCTATTTGTTGAGACACAGGTAATTCAATTGCATAGCACAATCTTAATTGGCTATTATGATTTTGAGGCTGGCTAAGTAGCCCAGATAATTGATCTTTATGTTCAGAATGTGAGTATTGGCTGCATATGGAAGGTGTAACACAAGATGTTCTACCTCATGGGAGGCATTACCATAGTAGAGATTCTGAAGCTAGATAGTCTTGATGAAAACAGGAATTCCTCAGTCAGAGTGACAAGGAAATTCAAATTTCACCAGGGAAGGAAATTGTTAGTTGTGTGAAGCAAATGAAGCTATATCCATTGAGAAAACTCATGGGAACAAATAGAAATCAGACAGTACAAGAAGTCTGCAAGTGGATTACAAAAGAGATCACTGTGGTGCTGCCATATATTTCATGGACAGTTTTTGGCATGGATCCATCCATGAATCCCACAGAACCAATTTGTTATTTGTTCCAGAAGGAAACAAAAATGTGAGTGCCTGGGAAATGAGGGTGGGTGATCACTGTGCTATCTCATTTAGAAAAACACCCAATGCAGACAACAAACGTGAACAGATGTGCACAGAGGGAACATAGAGTTGAAAGAAACTTCTTCTGATGGTGAAATGGAGATACATACTTTGTTACAGAGCTGCACCCTTTATAGTCGCCTGATGATAATAAATAAATGTATATTTTAAAGACTGATGGAAACAAACCAGCATCCTGAACAATGTCTGAGAACATTAGGAAGGGTTACTATACCAATATTTTCTGGCATGGATGAAAAAAAATAGGTCTCTTAAATCCAAGATACTGCAATCCTGAGGGAGTCATGAATACTTCACAAAGTGGCTTCAAGAGGAATTCAATAGCAGACCTTAAGTGGACACTGCTTAGGGATACAGGGAAACAGAAAAAGTCTCTCCAAGACAAATGCAGTTAATGAAATGCCCTTCAGTTAAGTTACTGCCACAGTTAACGGACATATTAGCTGACATATTAGCTGACATATCCCTTCTGGACAGTGAGGAGCAAAATCACTTCCACGGACCAAATCCTCATACACGAAGCTCATAAAGCTCTAAATTATGTCAGGGGAATCCAGTGCTGTGGCTACTGTGGCAATCCAAAGAAAACTAAGGCAGCCATAGAGAGAAGCACATACTGTATAGTAGAGGATATCAACTGCCAAGATGTCTTCTCAAATTCTAATACCACATGCATGCATACAAAAACATCACATCAGTTTGGAAACAACCTCCATATGCTTTGCCTCTTTCATTGGTACACTGGCACCTTTGAATTAACAACTCATGCAGGTCTTACTTATTTTGGTCATATCATGTGGGCAAATTCACTGGAGAAAGCAATTATGCTTGGAAGAGTTAGCGGTACAAGGAAACCAGACTGCCAAATAACATACTGACTGGGTACCATCAAAGCTGACACCAGCCAGAGCATAGAACAACTCAAAGAAGTAGTGCAAGATCAGACAACTTGGAGAGACCTGGCCCATAGAATCACCAAGAGTCGAACACAAGTGAATGGATAATGTTATCATCATCACAGGACAGCCAGTTTGGTATAGTGTTAAAGGCACTGGGCTAGCAACGGAGAGATTCTGAGTTCTAAACCTGCCTTAGCTGCAAAGCCAGCTGGGTGAAGGAAGAAGGCAATGGAAAACCACTTCTGAAAAATTTTGCCAAGAAAACTGTGTGAGTTTGTCCAGGGAGATGCCAGGAGTCAAAATTCACATTTAAAAAAACAAAAAAACTCTCAAAATGGATGTCAATCAAGTGACTCAGTTTGAAAAGTTAATTCAATTCAAATTATTCTAGGCAGGCTCCAATCAGCAAAATTCTTGTTTTTCCTCATATAGTATTTGCTAATGTGACATATTTATTTACATAGTTTATAGTTGGAATCAGACACGTAAAGTCCTTGAAGAATAATTTCAATAAACTTAGAGAGGGCTTGGGAAGGATTCCATGGAGGAGAATCCTCAAGGGGAAAACAACACAAGAAGCTTGGGAAATTTTGAAAAGTGAGATAAAAGCCCAGTCTAGCACAATACCAACAAAGAGGAAAAATAACAGCTCTCAAAAGAAACCAGCATGGCTGCATAAAGAACTCTCTGACAAATTGAAAGATAAAAAGGGCAAGTATAGAAAGTGGAAAGAGGGGCACATAACTAAGTCAGAATATCAGCAAATAGCCCGAGCCTGCAAAGATGAAGTGAGGAAAGCCA
>NW_015387236.1:224832-243109 GCF_001527695.2 Protobothrops mucrosquamatus | reverse complement strand
ACAGGCTTAAGATACAGAAGGATCTGGACAGACTTGAACACTGGGCACTATCTAACAAAATGAAATTCAATGGTGAAAAAAGCAAGGTTCTACATTTAGGCAAGAAAAACCAAATGCACAAGTACAGCATAGGTGGCACCTTGCTCAATAGTAGTAACTGTGAGAGGGACCTCGGAGTCCTAGTGGACAATCACCTAAACATGAGCCAGCAGTGTGCTGCAGCTGCCAAAAAGGCCAACACAGTGCTAGGCTGCATTAACAGAGGGATAGAATCAAGATCACGTGAAGTGTTAATACCACTTTACAATGCCTTGGTAAGGCCACACTTGGAATATTGCATCCAGTTTTGGTCACCGCGGTGTAAAAAAGATGTTGAGACTTTGGAAAGAGTACAGAGAAGAGCAACAAAGATGATTAGGGGACTGGAGGCTAAAGCATATAAGGAATGGCTGCTGGAATTGGGTATGTCTAGTTTAATGAAGAGAAGGACGAGAGGGGACATGATAGCAGTGTTCCAGTATCTCAGGGGTTGCCATAAAGAGGAGGGAGTCAAGCTGTTTTCCAAGGCGCCTGGAGGCAGGACAAGAAGCAACGGGTGGAAACTAATCAAGGAGAGAAGCAATCTAGAACTAAGGAGAAACTTCCTGACAGTGAGAACAATTAACCAGTGGAACAACCTGCCTCCTGAAGCGGTGAATGCTCCAACACTGGAAGTTTTTAAGAAGAGACTGGACAGCCATTTGTCTGAAATGGTATAGGGTTTCCTGCCTGAGCAGGGGGTTGGACTAGATGACCTTCAAGGTCCCTTCCAACTTTACTACTACTACTACTACTACTATTATTATTATTATTATTATTATTATTATTATTATTATTATTATTATTATTATTATTATTATATGAAGAGAATAGCTACTTCCTCCAGTATCTGAAAGGCTGCCACAAGGAAGAGGGGACAATTTATTTTCCAAAGCACCAGAAAGCAAGACAAGAAACAATGGATGGGAACTAATCAAGGAGAGAAGCAACCTGGAATTAAGGAGAAACTTCCTAACAGTGAAGACAATTAACCAGTGGAACAGCTTGCCTTCAGACGTTGTGAGTTCTTCATCACTAGAGGTTTTTAAAAAGAGACTGGACACCACTTGTCTGAAATGGTATAGGGTCTCCTGCTTGAGCAGAGGGCTGGACTAGAAGACCTCCAAGGTCCCTTCCAGCTCTATTCTGATTGATTGATTCTGTCAAATGTATTCACACACCTACAACTGAGATTTTCTTTTAAAGCAGAAAGAATATCCTGGCACAAAAATGCCAAGAGTTGCATTATGTAACCCGTTGGTGCTATACTTTTCCAGTTTTTAAGACAGCTCAAATTAATCAACTATCATAAGTGTTTCTAAATGTGTGATTTTTCCTTCCTCTTTTCTCTTTAATTACAAATGGAATATTTTGAATTTTGGTTCAGTTATGGTCTTCAGCTCTTGCAATTCCATTTTTGGTATTTTGATATATTAAAAACTCTTGTCTACAATATAAATAACGTTTCTAATTTTGTATACCACCCAGGGTCCACTGGAGTTTGGTAGCCAATAAATATAAATAAATTAATTAATAATAACTATAATGAGCTTTTTTTAAAAAAATTTTTTACTTTCATTGGCAATATAAGCAAATTCTCCTGCATTCACAATGGAACAGGTAAGCTAAATTAGCTTCATGGGGACAAACATTTTGGTAAACTTGTTGAATTGGATCTATGCTTCTTCGTGTTTTTAGATACACTGAAATCAGAAGGAGACTAAAAGTAAAGGTAAAGATTTGCCCTGTCCAGTCATGTTCAACTTTAGAGTGAGGTGCTTATCTCCATTTTTTAGCTGAGGGAGGAGAAGTGCAGTGACTCAGTGACTTAATGATACTAGACTATGCACAGGAGTCTTCTCAACTAATGGTTACTACCTACATGGAGTTAGATAAAGATCCACAGAATTCAAGGGGGTTTGGACTTAGTCCACTTGTGGCTATGTAGGGATTCTAAGCTGATCCCTCTTTTAACTCCACCCCAGGTTCTGCCACTTCTACCTTTTATGTTGCTTCTCTAAATATATCTTTTAAAGCTCTTGCTAACTCTACATAGGAGAGATGGAAGGAAAACAGCAGACAATATTTTGTGCAGCTCACTCCCAGTGACCATATTGTCTGTCACAAATGATGAGGTCATTGGTGAACACTCCTACTCTGACATCACTAAGTAGAATGGCAAAAGCTATCTTATCTCATCATTGCCTTCTTTACCTTCCACCACCTAAAAGGGTGCCTTGTTATTTTTTGAATTTGTTTTACTATATTTATGCATCCAAACATGAATCGAACATGCTGATGCCCCAATGATATCTGCATTTTAACATGTAGGCAAATCTAGGACATATGCAAGCCAAGATGTAGAAGATTTCTAAGTGACCTAATATGAGCCAGCAGTGTGCTGCAGCTGCCAAAAAAAACCAACACAGTCCTAGGCTACATTAATAGAGGGATAGAATAAGATCATATGAAGTGTTAATACCATTTTATAATGCTTTGGTAAGACCACACTTTGAATATTACATCCAGTTTTTGATGCTATGATATAAAAAAGATGTTGCGACTCTAGAAAGAGTACAGAGAAGAGAAACAAAGATGATTAGGGGACTGAAGATTAAAACATATGAAGAACAGTTGCAGGAATGAGTATGTTTAGTTTAATGAAAAAAAGGACTAGGGGTGACATGATAGCAGTGTTCCAATATTTGAGGGGCTGTCACAAAGAAGAGGAAGTCAACCTATTCTCCAAAGCACCAGAAGGCAAAACAAGAAGCAATGGATGGAAACTAATCAAGGAGAGAACCAATCTAAAACTAAGGAGAAATTTCCTAACAGTTAATCAGTGGAACAACTTGCCTCCAGAAGTTGTGGGTGCTCCAACAATGGAGGTTTTTAAGAAGAGATAAGACAACCATTTGACTGAAACGGTATAGGGTTTCCTGGTTGAGCAGAAGGTTTGACTAGAAAATCTACAAGATCCCTTCCAACTCTGTTATTCTGTTATTCTGAGTTTCTCAAGCATATCTTCATCAGAAAAAAAATAAAAATTAACTTCTGAATTTCAGCAAGTTGCTGAAACATCTGAAGTTTCTTCTTTAAATTAGCCCACCTTGTAAAAGCCTATATTCTATGTTCTGATGCGCTAATTTTTTCACAGTGATGGAGCTCCAATGTATATATAGAATTCACATGCCTCAAGAAATGTTCTATACATATATTTCTCAGTACCATATTTTTCCGTGTATAAGATGCTAATTTTTCCTACAAACATCCTGTTCAAAAATCAGGTGCGTCTTATACAAGTGCAGCATCTTATACATGGAAAAATAATGGTAACCTCCGCAGCCCAAGGCATGCCTGTGTGGGTTGCCATGCTGCCTGGTGCAGGTGTCAAGCCCCTGTGGGCTTGCCACTAATGGGAGGGGGCAAGATCGTTGGCCGGCCGAACTTCCAGATTTGCCGGCTCAGCTGTTCGGCGCTCCACCAAATAGCTGATCAGCGCGTAGAAACTCGCATGCCAGAGCGTCTTATGCAAGGGTGTGTCTTATAGATGGGAAAATACGGTATGTGTAGATATTCCATTTATTACAGAAATTGGATATTACAGACTTACTAAAATTTTACATTTTTGCCCAATCACATAAGAAGCTCCAAACTGGAGAAATAAAGCATGGAAAAGTTAAAAGGAGTGCAGACAAATGAATCTTGCATTCTCAAAACTTACAAGTTTCTCGCTAGTATCAGGAGATTCCAATGTAAGAACTGGACTAAAATGTTATGGCATTTCTCCTGGGGTACTTTTTTTGTGCTACATCAGAAGCTGGACACAGAGTAGCCTTTTGGAGCAAATGATATCTACATTTAATTGGGTTTAATTTAATTATTTTATTTTAGGACTTGTAACAGTGGCTTCATTAGGCATATCAGAAATATGAGACCAGAGAATGTACTTTATCTAATGATCTTACTTGCTTATCTAATATATTATTGCAAGTGGCTTCTCTTTTTCTCTTTCACTGTGGTTTCCTATTGCAATTTTCCTGAAATGGATTCTTTAGAACAAGAAACTTAATATCTGAGCTTCAGCATTAGGCAGCAGCTCTTTTATTGAGCCTTCCCTCCCTCCCTCCTTCCTTCCTTCCTTCCCTCCCTCCCTCCCTCCCTTCCTCCCTCCCTCCCTTCCTTCCTGTTAGAAAGTATTTCCGCTAAGGAATTCTATGTTATAGTTGGAGAGTTCATATCTATCAACATCTTTACAAGCTACAACACACATGCATCTCTACTTTTTTAAAAGAGTCTTTCCATTGCAAACAATGCAAAATAAAAGGTTTATACTAACAAATGGTTAGTATAAAGCTTAACTGGCTGGTTAAAATTTCTTAATGGTGAAGGGGTGTAGTAGAAATAGGAGGGTTTAGCTTACTTTGGAGTCCCATTTATCTCAGCAGGTAATATTTTGGGCTTTTTGAGGTTAAGATCTCTTGCTCTCAGAAAATGACAGCTGTGGGAATTTACAGTCAAGATCCAGTGCTGCTTGTTCCTCCTGAGTTCAGTGTTGATCTGAGAAAGAGAACAAACCTATAACCATTATAGAGGTCTGGACCGCCATGACTTCCATAAGATAATCTGATTGTATCTTTCTTGACCGACTGTATTTCTTCCTACTTACTTATTTACAACTTTTATTAAATATTTGGGAAGTATTGGCATACGCCTACTTGAATCAAGTACTTATACAGAGTACAAGTGTTTCTCCACTCTTATATAAGATATAAGATATTACAGTCTTAAATCTAAATTTGTCTATCACATGTTTTATTTATGATAGATAACACTTTGAATTAAATTTGAAATATGTTTTAACAGCCTCTTTGCTACTCCCTCTCTTCTTTTTAGTTATGCCTCAAATTTATACTGAAAAATGTGCAGTTTATATACTGAAAATCTACCATCACCCACTATTCCACGAACAAGATTTAATGCTGCCGTATAAAATCTGTCCATACGTTTTGCTACTACTATCACAAACTTTGTCTTTGAGCCTTCGCTCTCTTCTTTATGAAATGGATTTCAGAAAGCTGTTGTCTATAGTAGCGCATTTGGCAGTTTTATCTTGAAAAGAGGCCCAAGTTTTTTAATTAATAAATCAGATCCTCATCAGTCCCAGGTTTCTTGACATTTACTAACTTGGTTTTTTTCTTTCCTAATTCCACTTCTAACTCTATAGGAACTGCTGCTTCTGTCTTCTCTCTCTCTCTCTCTCTCTCTCTCTCTCTCTCTCTCTCTCTCTCTCTCTCTCTCTCTCTCTCTCTTGCTCTCTCTTTTACTTCTAAATCAGTAAACTATGATGTATGTGTCTCTCCCTGAATAACGTTATTATATGATGCTGCTGGAGCTCTGAATAGCTTGGCTGTGGACTGCTGAACCTTTTGAATGTAATTGTTTTAACACCATGAAATGAAGTAATGCATAAAATTGATAATAAACGGATATCTCTCTGCCTGCGCATGCAAATGAGCACTTAGCGCCAGGGCACAGATGCCACCATTGTTTTCCCCCTTGAAAATGACAAAGTAAGAGAAAATATCTACCAAGAGCTTACAAAGTACGGTAGCTGCATTTTCATTATTTTTGAGTTTTTCACAGAGTTGGAAAACCAGGCAGTTGTGCCAACATTTAGGAAAAAAGGGCATGAGGGGAAAAATGGAGAATGCTTCCCTGTAATACACTGGAACATACTTGACAGGATTGGGCAGGGGGGGAGAGAATTTTTTTTTTTGGTCACTTTGGCTTTCTTTGCTTCTTTTTATAAAAGAAGAAGAAGAAGAAGAAGAATAAAACTGAAGGATTTATTTCTTGGTTGGTTTGTTTCTGTGCTGTCTTGCTGGCTTTCTTAATTTATTCCAAAGAAAGAAAGTTTCATTTTGGTCTGACTTCCTATAAAGTCAAGCTAGAATTGATGCAGAATAAGAAATGGTCTGGGGAGTGTCCTAAAGCACCGTTTGTTAAGAAGCCTTAAACTGGGCTAATGACAGTCATTTCCTGCTGAATTTTCTTTTTAAAGCTGATGTACGCAAGCTCTAATAATAATCAACAACATTCAACAATACACGGGACTTGCATGTATACACGGGACTTATTGTGTGGCTTTTCATTTTTATTTTTTTTAAATTTAAGGCATGTTTTAAACACTCTGCACCTATAGCATCTGCAAAAGGCACAGCTGGAAATCTTTTCAGTTTTTGAGTGCTTATATTAAAATCTGTTCTGGATGATATGGCTTCAATTTTCAGGAAAAGTAAATGTTGCATTATCCCCAGGATCCTTCCACTCTAAATAGGTGCATCCTGATCCACCTTCTGCTCTATCGCATTCCTCCTTGCCCTGAATTGTCATGTATCCTGGGCAGCTGTTAAGCTGGGATAATTAAGCTAGTGTAAAGGGCAAGAAATCAGGCGTGATGACTCTGACACAGTGGCTTCATAGCTTGTCACATTGAGTAACAAACCCGGCACTGTTGCTTTTTACACGGAATTCTTCGTGGAATTAGAGACTACGATTCAAGGATCTCAGCCATGTGGACAGTTATATAGACTGATTTAGTTGAAAACAAAATAAACATATGTAGGTAGGATGGATGGATGGATGGATGGATGGATGGATGGACGGACGGACAGATGGGAATAGCTATCTCATTCCTTTAACACAGAATTCTAATGTTATAGGTTGGAAGGGACCTTAGAGTTCTTCTGACCCAAATCCCTTCTCAGGGCCGGAATACTCAGGCCCCTCTAGACTTAAAACTGTCCAACAATTTTAAAAATTATTGAAAATCTTTTGTGATGGAGTAACCATGAGATTAGGAGGCAGGGCTTCCAACGCTTAATCACTTTCAAGGTCAGGACATTTTGCTTTATCCCGTGCTTGGATCCTTCTCTGTAATGCTTCCACCCATACAGGAATGGCTTACCACAGTCTTCTTCCATGCAGTATGAATCGATGCCTTTGTCATTATCACTAAAGTGATCTCCCACCTCCAGCATCTTTTTACATAGCTGCTACCCTATATAGATGCCTACTTGGTGTTTAGCTGGGCAGCTGGGGTGATCTTGGTGGGATTATATATTGCCTCATATTCCCAGAGTTCTTAGCCATTCCTCCCAAGAACCCTCCTCTGCCACAATCAGGCAGCACACGTGTTTGTGTTGTGTAGGCCAGAATTGGTAGACAAATTCATCCTCTGCATTTCCTGTGATGCTGATCCAAGGAATACATGAAAATGACTGCACAATGTAAAATAGATTTCATGTGATTTATAAAATAAATAAATAAAAGAAACCAAAGGGGAAAAGATTGGTTTTGCCTCAGTGTATGGCACAGACCCACCTGTTTTGCATTACAGGGAGTCCTCAACTTACAACAATGGTCATTTGGTGACCATTCAGTTACCAAGACACTGAAAAAAGTGGCTTATGACCCCTTTTCACACTTACAAACATTGCAGCATCCCCAGAGTCATGTGATCAAAATGCAGACTCTTGACAACGCACTTATATTTACAATGGTGGCAGTGTCCCCCAGGTGATCACCTTTCATGACCTTCTGACAATGGGGAAGCCAGATTCACTTAACTACCGTGTTACTAACTTAGCAACTGCAGGGATTCACTTACCTGTGACAAGAAAGATCGTAAAATGGGGCAAAACCAGTGGTGGGATTCAAATATGTGAACAACCGGTTCTCTGTGTGGATGCCGCTTCCGGAAATCCATTCTGGGCCTGGGCAACAAAAAATTAGCTACGGGTTCTGCCGAAATGGTGCGAAGCAGCTGAATCCCACCACTGGGCAAAACTCACCTAACAAATGTCTCAGAAATCTTGGGCTCAGTTGTGGCCATAAGTTGAGGACTACCTGTATTATCTTGCCCAGGGTGGCCCTCAATTATTTCTTCCCCAGTGTTTAAATGTAGGTGTTGATCATCAAAACTTTGCTAAATGTGCTTGAGAGAACATATATCCTTAAACTAATGATAGAATACTTTAAGAATTATTTAGAGCTTGCAGCTTAACAAATAGGACTTTATCCTGTACTGTATCACTAGCAGTATTTAGTGCTACCATCCACTTGCATAAACACTCACTTTATTTGCTTAGTCTTTATACATACAAGAAAAAGACATTCCTGGTCACATACGTATAAGTGATGAGCAAAAATCTTCCCACAGAAGATTAGAAATTCACTTGATTAACATACGCTTCCTTCTGTATTTACTCATCCAAAGGTATCATAAATCAATTTATTACCTCATGTTCCAAAAGAAGGGTAAAAATTGCTTTGCTTTTAGAAGCATGCCATGAATTTTCTCTTTTCGGTAGAGTGATTTGCTTCATGAGAAATTTATAGGCAATTAGAATTACAGTCTCCAATAAGATCAGATTTCCAAAACCATTCAATTCCAAGATCCACTGATCAAAGGAAGGGTGATCAACCTGTTAATCAAACACTTTCACTGGATAATGATTAACATAAAGAACCACCTGAATTCTGATGAGAAGTTATATCGATATGGGATCTTTGTAAAGTACCAAAGATTTTTTTCCCAGGCATATTGGATGTTAAACAAGAAATACTAATATACAGGGATTCTATTAAATACGTAAAGCTCACATATTTCATTTACTCTTTAGGAAAATCATTCTGATTCACACTTCTCTGATTAACAAATTATTAATATGTATATTAGTGACTACTCTTTGGGCTGGATGAACAAAAAGTTTTATAACAACAGTTAAAAGTCTATGAATTGGATTGTACACCGTTTCAAGAATTAAGTATATTCTGAGCTGCCTTTCCTTATTAATGTGAGCTATCCCTCTCTCATTACTCCTCAGATGCAATGAACTATATACAAATTATTATTATAGTATTCTACAATTAAGAGAGCCAATCTCATGTGGCAGTTAAAAGTGATTTTTCTGTATGTTTTTTTTTACTTCCCGGTCTAGCCCACAACCTAGTATTCCCTTGCAAACTCCCAACAAAGTGCTAAATACAGTTTTCACATCTAGACAATGATAGTCAAATGCAGTTACCTGTTCTTTGAAAAGCAAACTCAAGGGTGACTTTACTAAAACTGATATCCTCCATATATGTGGATATATAACTCGGAATCATGTCATAGTTTCATCAAAGAACTGAACTCTTTTTGTAGCAATTGTTCTTTAAAGTACTCCAAGGAAGAGAGGGAGGGAGGGAGGGAGGGAGGGAGGGAACAGACAGCATATTACTGGACAGTGAGGATAAGTCAGAACTTCAACAAGAAATACATAAAGGAAAATAAAATTACAAGTTTATTAATGAAAGACAATTACAGTTCCCTTTTAGTGATTGCAATTGAGGGAGTAAAGTAATGATCCAACATGGAGTCACTTCATGGGAGAAAAGAACATAGACCAGACTAATGAAATTGGTATCTACCAATTCCCAAGGAAATACGGTCAGTCTGGCAAGATTCTTGTAAAATAGGTGATCAACAATGAAGAAACTTAGTGACATGGTCACTAAGCAAACTATGTGGCAGAGAAAAATGAAAGAAAGAGAGATGCTATGAGGATGACTACCATCTTGCTACCATTTCATTCATGCAGTGGCCCGTGCCTAATCCTCCCCTCCCCCTTCTTTTGCTCCCTTGCAGGGCAGAGAGAAGTGATCTCCTCCTGAGCTGCTTTTCTTCCACATTAAGTCCCTAAAAAGTGCTAACTGCTAGTTAACAAACTCAACCCTTTGACCTCAATTAGATGATTCATTGATCCTTGCACAGACTGGCAGTTGCTGCCTAAAACTGACCAGACCTTAATCAGTTTCACATTGAAGACTTTTGTTGTAAATGTGCACATTGGTTGGAAAATGAATTTGTAATTACCATTTACTAGTGTTATCTTTGCAAATAATCACTATCTGAAGTAGTTGGTAAATGAGAATTATCTGTAATGCAATTATTCTGTGTAAGGCCCACTCACAATAAATATTATGGGATTTTTGGAAATCTCATCTAGCCCTGGGAAATTAAGTCATGCCCAAGGTTTTGGAGACTGTGGGATGTAACGGGAAACAGGGCATTCATGGTTCCTAGTAAATGTTTACCTCTTTTTCATATTTGGCAAAAGCGGTTTCAGTGACCGCCTCATGTAACCAATCATTGGAATCATTAAAATGCTTACTACATGGGATTTGCTAGAAACAATATGCTTTTCTCCAGATTGAAAAGAATTAAAAGTAATTTGGATAATTCAGGGGAAATTAGGGAAGACAACAGCAACATAGTATACAAAATCAATCGCAACAATTGTAACCGGTTCTATGTGGGATAAACAGGAAGGCAATTGAAAATAAGGGTTCATGAACATCAACTAGCAGTTAAAAGTCATGACCAAAAATCCCTGATTTCAAACCTCATGGATGATAAACAACACCAATTTGATTGGGAAAGAACAAAAATTACTAGGTATGCCAACACCCGTTACGCACGTGAATTCATTGAGGCCTGGTATTCTACCAAAGGAGCAATTAACAAGCATATTGATCTAGATCCAGCATATCAATAAGAAACCAGACCATTTGAAGTGCCAATCAACAAGAGAACCAATCAGCTGCTCAGAATTCAAATATAGCTCCAAACAACCAACCAATCACACAATCAACTGACCACACTGGCATTGTAGAAGACATTGTACAAGCTAAGGAGAATACGAGAAGAAAATCCTGCTACTGATGTTACCTAGCTTGGTAACGCAACGTTGAGAAATTATATTGAAACAAGCTTGGAGAACAAACCACAGCCAAAATCTAAAACCTGAGCTAGAAGTATTTACTATTATTTCAAAGGGGAACGTAGGTTCAATAGAAAAACAGAGTTGGAAGGTACCTTGGAGGTCTTCTAGTTCAACCGCCTGCTCAAGTAAGAGACCCTACATCATTTCAGACAAATGTCTGCTGGTCTCTTTTTTAAAAGTCTCCAGTGATGAAGCACCCACAACTTCTGAAGACAAGCTGTTCTACTGGTTTATTGTTCTCACTGATTCTGTAGGATTTTCTCAGTTCAGAGGCAGTGGCATGCTACTGAAACCAAAAATGCATCGAATGGCATAGTTATATCAATTGTTTGGTCTTCGCTAAAAGAACCCTTGAAGAAAGACATGCTGGCTAGGAAATGTATTAAAGAAATAAGTTGAGAAGACCTCTGTGGAGGATTCAGAATTTCAGGAACCCAAATGCCTCCCTCCAGTGGTGAGATTCAAATACCTGAACAACCAGTTCTCTTATTGGATGCAGGCCTGGGCCTCCAAGGCCTAGAACAGACTTCTGGAAGGGGCATCCACGCACTTCCTGCAGGGTGTTCTAGGCCTGGGAGGCCTCCTCCAGGCCTCCCAGGCCTAGAACGGACTTCCGGAAGTGGCATACGCACACTTCCGGCAGGGCATTCTAGCCTGGGAGGCCTTCTCCAGACCTCCGAGGCCTAGACTGGACTTCTGGAAGCACTGTGCATTAAGCCGGTTCTCCAAACTCAGCAAAATTTAGCTACTGGTTCTGCCAACCAGTGCGAACCGGCTGAATCCCACCACTGTCTCCCTCTAAGTTTTAAGAATGCATCTTTGAATTTCCCAATCAAAATTATGACGGAATTATATTGTGAGCTTCATGGTGCTCTTTTTTAACAAAGTCCTGTCTGCTCTTGCTTTTTTCACTGCAAAGAAGAACCAGTCCTGGTTTCCCCTAAAATGGCATTCCAAGTGAATGTGGGAGTTCATTGTAAGGCAAAACACTAGGGACAATTTTGAAGGAAATTAAAAGAATTTCAATGACCGGCAACATTATCCTGCATATCCTTAATACAAAATGAGTCCCCTGTCGGACTCATTTCCATTTAGTTGCTTGTGCAGCTTTCAATTTTGTTTGTAATTAGCTCTGTACCTGAGAAGCATTCTTCTATATTTTTCTCACTAGCCTCTTTGCAGAAAACACTGGAAGACAATGGAGGCAAGGACGCCTATTTCTCCAGGCTCCCTCCATTAAATCAAGTCTTAACAGAATCTCATGTATGCTCACATACTTTGCACATGTCATGTAGCTAAGACCAAAAGGTCATTTGAGTTATACCTGTGCAAGTTATTGCTTTCGTTTACACATTTTTTTCCTTCTTTTCCTTCTTCTTCTTTTTTTTGCAATATCTTAAGCAATAATTAAGAGCTAATGTGTCTGGAATAGGGCATTTCCTGAAGATTAGCAACCAGCTGGGAAGGAGATGATATCCTGAGGAGCAGCCTTGGGCTGTAAACCTCCAGCTGGCCATTAATCCAGAGGAAGTTCTCTCTACCATGCCTACTAGTGGCCCATCACGATTCCTGGGACCATTTTTCTATTGAAATGTGCTCTTCTGCAGGCTGAAACGCATGCTGCTATTGTTTCTTTAGTGCATCCAACCTCAAAGCATGCTAATATTAATGCTCAATATATATATATAGGCCACTCCATTCTCTCTCCAATAAAACATCCTATTTGTTTTTTGCAAAATTATTTACATCTGTAAATGGCACCTAATAAAATGTATATTTAAAAACACATTAAAATTTACAGTAAAATAAATGCTAAATTCACCTAGTAATTACTAGCCTGACAAAAGAGATATGTCTTCAGATTTCCTAAACACCAGAAAGGGATAAAATACAACTCCCAAGGAACAATGGTGGAGAAGGCCCTCTGGCAACAAGTGTAGCTTTAGGAGGTCTTGAATGACTTCCGCATAGATGGGGAAGAAATGGAGGTAGTGACAGATTTTATTTTCCTGGGCTCCAAGATAACTGCAGATGGGGACTGCAGCCAAGAAATTAAAAGACGCTTACTCCTGGGGAGGAAAGCTATGGCAAATCTAGACAGCATACTAAAAAGCAGAGACATCACCTTGCCAACAAAAGCACGTATAGTCAAGGCCATGGTTTTCCCAGTTGCAATGTATGGCTGTGAAAGTTGGACCATAAGAAAGGCTGAGCACCAAAGAATTGAGGCCTTTGAATTATGGTGCTGGAGAAGACTCCTGCGAGTCCCTTGGACTGCAAGGTGTTCAAACCGGTCAGTCCTAGAAGAGATCAACCCCAACTGCTCTTTAGAAGGCCAGATCCTGAAGTTGAAATTCAAATACTTTGGCCACCTAATGAGAAGGAAGAACTCACTGGAAAAGAGCCTAATGTTGGGAAATATTGAGGGCAATAGAAGAAGGGAGATGACAGAGAATGAGGTGGCTGGATGGAGTCACTGAAGCAGTAGGTGTGAGCTTAAATGGACTCCAGAAGATGGTAGAGGACAGGAAGACCTGGAGGAACATTGTCCATGGGGTCGCGATGGGTCGGGCACGACTTCGCAACTAACAACAACAACATTCATAAGAGGAAGGGATGTCTCTAAGATAGTTCTTAGTTCCTTTAGCAATTAATATCAAGGCTTTAAATTATTTGCAGTAGATAACTGGCAAGCAGTAGAAACAGTGGTGGGATTCAGATATGGGAACAACCGGTTCTCTGTGTGGATGCCGCTTCCAGAAATCCGTTATGGGCCTGGGCAACAAAAAATCTGCCAAAGTGGTACAAACCAGCTGAATCCCACCACTGAGTAGAGATCTTTCAGCATCCAGACTCTCAGTCATGTAAGGTTTTAAGCTGCCTGCTAAAGTCATCTATCAGAGATACAATTTCAATTCAATAGCCAAGCCTAAATCCTGACTCTTAGGGATCCAGATCATCTATTTTATCTAGGAATCTATGCTGATTCTTTCTCAATAAGCTTCCTAAAAGGAGAAATTTGGGAACAGGTCTGAAATAACCAGATCCAAATGATAGCTCCTTGAAAAAGGCAGGGAGGAAGTGATCATCAGCTCTTTCAAGAATGGAGGTCAATGCCCTTCCCTCAAGGTAGGTTTTACTAGCCAAGTAAAGCAAGGATCCAATCAACAAGTGGCCAGATTAAAAGCACATTCACCCTTGTAGACTCCTCAGGGTTTGCAAGTGTAAAGTAATCTCAGCTACCATCAAGCTCCAAACAGATATGTTTATTTTGATTTTCCAGATGCTGCACAAATTCTTTGCAATGGTGTAGAAATCCATCTTCTGGCCCATATTTTCCCAGCAAAACCAGGTAACCTTAAACAAGATGCTAGAAGGATCAAATACAAGCCAAGAAGTAAAGTTGCTTTACCACATTTACTGCTATGGTGCTGGCTTGAATTTTAGCTCTTACTTTGTCTAATCACACAAGTAAAAAGATTCACAATGATCAGAACTTAACTCTCACCAGTTTTTTTTTACTGATGCAAATTAGTTGATAATAAAGCTTTTTGCCATGTAGAGAAAAATGAACTTGCTGTCATTCCTACATCTCAGACTATTATTAAAATCCAAGAACTGTATAACCCACTTTTGCTGTGCCTTCTTCAGCTGTGCCATTCATGTTTGTTTGTTTGTTGTGCCAAGTCAGTCTTGACTTCCAGCAATTGCCTGGACAAATCCTTGCAATTTTCTTGGCAAGATTTCGAAAGTGGTTTGCTATTGTCTCGTTCCAAAGTTTTAGCGAGAATGACTTGTCCAAGATCACCCATTTGGCTTTGTGCCTAAAGCAGGACTGGACTTCACAGCTTCCCAGTTTGATACCTAACCACTACATCAAATTGGTTCTCACCATTAATTAATAGGCCCCGGTATATTTTAAGACTATAACTTTCACGCTGCATGAAACAAACCCAAAAGAAATATCATCAGCCCCTTAAAGATAACCCTGTGGACTTTCAAAATCTTAGAGAGAAAAAGCCTTGGAAATCTAATGTAATGGGAAAATATGGTATCATAATCGTATCCTGTTTGTGGGCTTCCCCCTGGCACCTATCTGGACACTGCTAAAAAAAAAAGGAGGGGGGAGAATGCTTAGATTAGCCAGGCCTTCAGCCTAAAACAACATGGCTCTTTTGCCATTTTTAACCACCTAACAGTCAATGTCAATATGTATTAGTATTAACTCTCTAGATTTAGACATTTTTCACTAGATGCGTGATGGATTAATAACCTTTCCTTATGGTTATCTCCCCCCTGGGAGCATACACTGTTGTTTACCCATTCACTTCTAAGACCTTGGGGAGGAAAATGGAAGAAACAAAGACAGGAAGGCAAGAAACGAAGCTCTAAAGACTCCTTTCACCCATAGGTTAACAACTGAAAAGAACCCTTTTTTCCCCCTCGGGGTGTTGTGTTCATGTGTGTTCTTGTGATAAAGCTGTGAAGTTTTGGCTGCCCTTTTCTGGCTTTGGTTGTCTTCAGAGGGCACAGTAGGATAGATAGTTTGTGCTGTGACAGGACATGCCAACAAATTGCATCGCTTCTGCCTCAGTGGCTGAGGACAATGGCGTGCCATATGCCAATGGCAAGAAATGAATGGGTCTCATTTACACTGGCACTGGGTGCCTTCAGCCTGACAGTCTTCCGAGGCTGTCCATGGCAAATTGGAAAGTAGCACCAGACCGGAGGCAGCAGCGTGAAGGGACAAGGCATGAAAATGTTCAGCATTCATAACTTTATGAGTGGTGATGGAGTTTTCAAAGGGAGGGGGGATTCAACTAGACTCCATTGTATCCAAATTATCTCATGCTCCCTGGGTTAACTTTATCTGTTGGATGGGGGGGAAAGCAACATTTCTTCCCTTGGGAGAGGGAGAGAGAGGGAGAGAGACAAGAAAGTATGTGTGTGCATGTGTATGTATATGTTTTAGAGCAAATTCCATCTGCAAAGAGAAAACAAAAACACAGTAGGTGTCATGCTTCATGCATTGAAAAAAAAAACCCTCTCTGTGCTCCGATGGAAACCGGCGCAAAGAACTGCCCCAAAGTTGACCTCACAGCTTTCAGCCATGTTCCAGCAATAACAATGTTCATATTTGACCTCTGACCTTCGGGGCAACCTATCATTTGTTTCCATGAGATGAAGCAAAGGATGGTAGGTGATGATTAAAGAGGAATGCTTTTGCTGACCTGAGACACTAATGAGGATGAAATGAGAAGGTCAGTGATCATTCTCACGTGGCAAACCACAGGCGAGTAGCTAATCTGTTGTTAATTGTCCCTTACATTTGTTTTAAGGGCAGTGATAGAGAGTAGTAGCAATTATAGTCTTACATCTTTTTAATCACTGTAATTAGCACCATGATATGAATGATGAGGCATCTAAAACCTGCCTAGCAGGCAGGGTCTTATTATATAAGTTTTTTTTTTTAAAAAAAGCCTATACATATAGAATTGTAAAAGTAATGGAAACAGCATGACAATAATTCATATTCCAAACTAAAGTCTGACATTTAGTTATGTTGTTTTGTCTGTCATGTCTGTGCTGTGCTTTTTGACTTTACAATGATAATTGAGCATCTGTTTTATGGGTATATACGTTATAGAATGTTATAAGTTGTCTGGAGTTGCCTGTGTGTGAATTGGGTGGCCATATACATTTGAAAAAAAGAAAGAAAGAAAGAAAGAAAGAAAGAAAGAAAGAAAGAAAGAAAGAAAGAAAGAAAGAAAGAAACTGTGCTTTTCTATCTTTAAATGAGTGTTTCCTGTCCACAGGGTAGATCTGTAGAATAAGAAAGTCTCCAATAGAAAAGTCTCCAACAAAAGTCTCCAACAAAAGAGAATATCTGTAGCTCAGGGTTGAACTGTGGCATCCTTGGTGCTTTCTGAGCTTGGTTGTTGGCTTTCATTACCTGACTAGGTAAGAACATCAGGAGAATCACTGGTGCTCTTTGAGTTTGGTTATTTGCTTGCAGGTGTTTCATTACCAGAGTAATTAATATCTTCAGTGCTAGAAGGAAGTGGGATTTGCTCTCCTATAGAATAGCTTGCCCTGTCAGTATTGATGAGGTATTGTTTTCTTCAGGGTAATTCCTTGATTAGGCTGTTGTTTACTCTTCATTGTAAGGTTCTTGGCGCTCTCTGAGTTTGGTTGTTTTCTTGCAGACATCTCATTACCCAATGAGGTAACATCATCAATGCTAGGAGCAAGAGGGGTTTGCTCTTTATATATTAGCACTTTGCCCTATCAGTGTTGATGGGAGTGTTCCTTGATTAAATTGTTGTTTGTTGATTGGTTGGTTTATCAAATTTATTTCATCTTGCAGTCCAGGATGACTCTGAGCAGCTTATACTATAGCAAGATGAAACACACAAACATCCAACAATTATAAATATAAACACAGATTAAAATTACAAAAATTAAAACAAACTAAAAAACAAGGGTTTGAAGAGGAGAGGTGGAACTGCCTTCTCTATTAATGTACCAACCGTCTCCAGCTTTTCCTAAATGCTAAAAAAAAGAGTTATCTTATTTATCTGGGGTGGTAGTTCTTTGATTCAGGTACTGTTTACTTCTTGATTATTGGTCTAATATTAATCTTGGTGTTAATCTCTGCTTATCTGGGTGTTGATTGCTGGCAAGGCATTTTGGTACTTTTGTTTTCTTTTTGGCTTTTTGACTGTCTCTTTTGAATAGCATATAGATGTTATTTATCTCTATGTGCCTGTTGATGGCTAATTTGTCTGAGTGCCAGGTTTCCAGGAATTCTCTAGTGTTTTTGGACCTCGCTTGGTCTAGGACAGACATGTCAAACTCAAAATGTCATGTGACATAGTGCGATGTATCGGAGCTTTTTTCCCATTGCCTGCAATAAGGTGGGCACGGTTTTCTGGTGACCCCTGGTCTAGGATGTCAGGTTTCCACTTAAAACTATAGTTATGTCTATCCATGTATTGTGAAATTAAGGAATTTTAGGGAGTTTTCATCATGTCTTCTGAATGAACACCAACTAGTAGTAAAAAAGACACAATGAAAACTCCTTAATTTTGTCCTTTGATTTTATCTCCTTATTAACCAATGATCAACAAGTTTACACTACAGACCAGTCAAGAATCAGCATGAATGCTTTCCGGTTTGAAATTTTTGCTACTTTGAATCTGCGTATTACTTGTTTTGACTGAACTGCTTAAACTTATTGCTAATATGGTTCTGAGAAAAATCGTGCCTTTAACTTTGAGACCGTCTACATCCCTGATGTCTCAGACATCTCAACTAACTTCTGAAACTTTCCACTTGTCACCTCCGTTATCTTTTTCACCTCCACC
>NW_015387236.1:183461-224224 GCF_001527695.2 Protobothrops mucrosquamatus | reverse complement strand
TTAATTAAATGAATAATTTTTATTAAAAGGAAGATTATTATAAATATAATAATGTTGTTATAATTGAAAACGATTGAAGGATAAGTAAGTAATTGAAGTTGTAAACCTTATTAAGGGTTCCAAATGATTTTTTATAGGGTAGTTTTATGAAATGACAGAATTAACTTGTTAACTTTACGGAAGATGGGAATTTTTTTTTTCTTTTCTTTTTTTTGTATAAGTAAGGGATGGTGTTAAACTATCTTGCTGAAATGGTAAAGATTCTGGATATTTGAAGAACTAACTAAATGAATAATTTTTATTAATACGGAGGAGATGGATTGTTTAAGTTTAGACTTTGGAGTTAGAGATATTAATATTTGTTTACTTGTATTTGAATATTAGCCTAGGTTGGTTTGGGAAGTCCGGGGGGTGGGGGGATGGGATATAATATTGTGTAATATCTGTGATGTATTTCTTTTTTTTTATGATAAAAACAATAAAAATTTTATATTGAAAAAAAAAAAAGAATCAGCATGAATGCTATACTGTAACATAGTATACTGTAACATTTGTCCTTCAATCATCTTTTCAATCTACCGGTAAGACTAGTTAATATACTTGAACAGGAAGCAGAATATTATTGGCTACGTGCCAGCTATTAGCTAATTTAATTGAGAGCTAGATATTTAGGAATATTTTACCACTGTTGAGGAAATTCTCTACAGATCTTTTGTGCTTCTTCCTATATATGACGCACATGTGCTACACTGCTTGTAGCAAATTTGGGTTGTATTTAGCCTAAAGAATACATAGCAGAGGTCATGTAGGGCACAGGAAGGCCTCCCTAAGAGGCAAAATCAAGTGCTTCTGAGGGCTCTTCAGTCAATAGGCCTAGCCGCAAGACAAGGGGAGGGATGAATCAGTGAGAGCTCTTTTTCACACACTAATTTCCCTAATTACTTTCCTTTTAATTGATACAGACTAATATGGGAGGAGAAATAGGCCAAAGTTTCCCATAAATTGCATGAAACCAAATTAGATGCTCTCAGAAAAAAATCCTTTAATAAAGTCTTGGCTCTTATTTAACAGATTGATGTACTCTATACTCTTGGAGAGCAATGTATTTCCTTTAAAAGAAGCAACATACATTTGAATCCTGTATGTTGAGCTGTTCTAGGTATGACTTCACATTATGAATTCCTCCTCCCACTGAAGATAGTTTAGAAGCTTGGCTGACAGAGATCTGAGGAAGGTAGAGTTATACTATACTAATTCTGGTGTCTTAAATGTAAGCCATTTTGGATAACCTGCTCTTGCTTTTGCCAGGATGAAGGGCAGACGGTAACTTCTTAATTAAAATTAATTTAAACAGACCATCTTTGTAAATTCAACATTATTTCCAATAGGATAGTAGAAGGAAAAGTGAATTAAAAAGTAAATGTCTGAAGTAAATTTCAGAGTCGACTCTGAATTGGGGCAACCTTATATACGGAAATAATAACAAAATTATGCATAAATACATAAACCTCTGTCCTGTACTGTACATTAAGGATGAATGCATCTAACAATTTCACTTTCTCCACAAGTGTCTTAAAAATATTGTAGTGTTTCCATCCCATCTATAAACTAATTTGCAAATTTTGATCAGCTTTAATTAAATATGAATAAAATCAATTTTTTACCAATATATATCGAACACATTCTGTCAGGTGCAAGAAATTAGGAACCAAGGTTGTTCAAATAAATCCAACTTTATTCCATGCTATCTCTCTACAAGAATCTGAACTACTAACAGTGAAGTCAAATTGACAGTAGATAAGAATCAACGGAATTCATGGAGAACTGAGTTTAGATCTCTTGTGGATAAAGGGACTTCAAACTGATGATGCACGTGACCGCTCCCTCAGGCTCAGCCTGATCATCTCCTACACATTCAATTCATGGCATCTAATAATAGCACAGAGACAGCCATGTTCTATTCTGTCTTCTGTTTGGTTATTAAACATGTGGATCCTGCCCATAGATAGATTTTCTTCAAGAAAGTGCATTCTCTAGCCTCCCAAAATTGGTCCCACCCTGCCATAATATAGCTATCCTTTCAGTAGCATTGAACTGATCATTCTTTCAGAAGATAGATCTCCCGTTAATGTCAAAGTAAGTGTTTGAAATATACAAATATAAATCAATTCATATATTACATTCCATACGTGGCTCCAGAAGAATTTGCATCTATTAGATTTTTCTAATCAGCAGCAAATGGCAAGGCAAAAAAATTCTGTGAACCTCAAAGAAGATTTTTTTTTCTAAATCATTTTTAAGAAGCGATTACTTGCAGAAATTTATGACAATGCCAATTCATGCAAGTTTCATTGAGAAGTTGCTCACATATGTTCTCCAGGGAAATGAGGAGAAGAATTAGAGGTGATACACTTAAATGAAAAGTTTGGAATTGGCAAAAGTCAAATATCTATCTCACTAGCTAGCTAGCTAGCTAGCTAGCTAGCATTTCCAAACGTTAATGTACAAAGTGACATGTTGAAGATCTAGATTCTGTTTTCTGCCATCTCTTTCCAAGGAAATTATAGCTTCATGTCTTTAACCAAAAGCAGATACTTGTCAGAACAGATAAAAAAAATAATGTGCTTATTTCTTTGACATAAATCAATTTAATCTTCAAAAACTCAAGGTGCAAAATACTTTTTTTCATTTTGCACTTTTATCTGACTAGAAGCAAGGCCATGAAAGGTTACACTTATTGTAGGAAACTCTAAATATTAAAGGCTCTTGTATTTCATTGAATTTGATTCTTAGAAAATGTCATTATAGACATTTTTCATAATGTACTGTTAATTTGTAGCATGGATTCAGACTGTCATCAATCTGCCATCAAGTGTATGACAGTGACATGAGAATTAGTGCCTCTTGCACCACTTCAATATTCAGTAATTCCCTGTTAAATATGGATTTGGCAATGTCCATACTCCAACTAGGTGGCTCTCTGTGGTGCTTTAAAAACAATGCTACACATAGAAATGTTGTAAAATACATCAGATATGAAGAAAATTATTTTTATTCTATGTATTTCTATTTATTTATAACAGTATAAACTATTTCAATTCTGAAATAGTAATTTTGAATTTATTATAACTGGAATAGTTTTATAAGGCACTGTTCTGTGGAATCCTTGGTGGACTCCTCCTATTTAAATGGCATTTTTCCCAGTGTTAAGGAAACTAAAATTGAACCCTCAACACGATTTGTTTTGTTAAAGATGGACACTTTTCTAAGAGTTTCCTTATTGCATTCTGTTAAGAGCAATATGTTTTATACTGATCTACAAGTCATTTCATACAGAAGAGGTCCTACTTGCAACAGTCCAGTTTCAAACTCTCCTCAACTCTTCTGCAATAGCACAAGGAAACTCATTTACCATTTTGAAGACCAGAAATTGTCAGGTGCATGAAACTAGGAGCCAGGATAGACTTCAAAAACACTGTGAGTTTATTCCATGCAGCATATACACAACAATCTGATCTACTAATGGTGAAGGTAAATTGGCACCAGATAAGAGTCAAAGGACTTCAAGGGGGGGGGGGGGCTGGATTTAGGTCTCTTCCAGGGATGTGGGGACTCCTGATTGATGATGCATTTGGCACTGTCCTTAGGCTGGTCATCTCCTACAGAGATTTAATGCTTTAAATGTGCATTAAATAACTACTTGCATTTAGTGGGAGACCTTGTAGAAGGCTAAAAAGTATGGTTACAAGTTAAGTAATAACAGCATTGATAAGACACTTGGAATATCTGAAGAAGTTTTCCTAAAGTTCTGTGTGTTCTGCAAGCTGAATCTCTTGCATTCAGCTCAATGGATCTTACACTGAGTTAACCTATACATAGCCATGACTTACAATCATACGTAAGGATTTGATTAGAGGTAAGGTTCTCTTTTTAAGTTTACTCGCATTCCTAGGTCTGTCTAGGCATTGGCCCAGCAGTTTGTAACTTACTCCCTTTACTGGATGACTAATTTCCTTAACTGAAGTGCTCAATAGATGTCTGACCTCAGTCTAGTTACCTGGCATTATCCAACATCTTCAACACTGGGAAAACACAAAGTCCATACTTATAATTGTGTTGTCCTGAGCCATATCCTTCAATCTCAAAGCAAGCTCATCTCCTCCTCTGGTATTTTTCAAATATCAAAATAGGTACAAAATTCAAACAAAGTGGCCCCCAAATAATATCACTGAATGAAATGAGGAGGAAGACAGGATTTAAACATGCAACTTTGTCTTTGCTTAGTGGCCACATTGATTTCATCTCCTAAATTAGAAACAAGCTCACTCAGTTTCTACCCTGCCCTGTATACAGTATCGATTAATGTCACTTAAAATCATGTATAATGCTATTCTAACTATAGTTACTTGGGCTACAAAAATCCTGAATACAAGAAATTAAAGAGTTAATTTTCTTTGCTGCCTTTTAATGGCCACATGGATTTTTGTACCAGGGATCTGATAGTTCTCACAAATCTGTTAGGAACTGGCCTGCCAACCATGCTTGCCAATGTCAGAAGAGAACTTGTTGGTCTTTCAAACTTCAGGTAATGTTTTTATGACCAACATTTTGTGCCTCTTTTTTCTTTTCTTTTTTCTTTTTCTTTTTCTTTTCTTTTTTTCTGGAGATTGCTGGAACAATTCAAGGAAGGAACATTATTAATTACAATATCTTTTTACCTTCGGTTGGCATAGAACAAGAGCGGTAGAGCCAGCCATAATTCTTCCTGTTCATGTTATCCCCTTAGTTTGTGCTTCTGGACAGACCAGATTTTTCTATAGTGGTAAGCAAAATTCTTAATCTGAAGCAAATCCCAATGGGACTTTGGGAAGATCCTTTGAGGACAGTGTGATGGTGGTTCAAAGCAAGTTTACCTGGTTCTTGCTCCTCCCTACTGCATTCATTCTTAGATGCCTGCATGAACAGATATACCTCACACCCTCTCACACTCATGGCTAAGAAAGTATTGCTGGGAAGTTGTTAATCCTGATAGAAGAGAGCGGAGCTCCCACTAGGGCTTCTTTATTTGTTTCTCCCCAAGAAAGAAATCTGACAAAACTCAACCTTTTCTATTTGGGGAAACCAGCAGCTAATTTATGCAAGCAAAGCCTGGAACCTGTGCTGGCAGGCTCCAGCTTTGCATGTTCAAAGGTTGTAGGTTGCAAATCTAAGACTGTATTGCTATTAGAGTTTGTACAAATTGTATCTGGACAAGGTGATAGCAAGCCCAGAGCACATCCGGATGGAAGTGTCTATGGAGATTCTCAGTCATCCAGGTCATGGTTATCCCAAAGGTGCTTTTTCAAAAGGCAACTGGACTTTGTTTTTCCTTGAAGATGTTTCGCTTCTCACCCAACTTCAGTCAGATGAACTTCTGACTAAAGAAGCTTCTTGGATGAGAAGCGAAATGTCTTCAAGGAAAAATAATCCAGTAGCCTTTTGAAAAAGCGCCTTTAGGGCATCCTGATGGAAGCAAGTTCATCCTGTGTATGAAAAAATATGGTTCTGTTTTTATTCTTATTTTTTGTTTCCAGTGAAAAGCATTTATTTTATAAGATTACAAGCTTCTATAATTTTTATTTGATACATAGATTAAAATATAGCTCTTAAATGTGATATATTTATTTATTGCCCAACCCTTACCCCAGTAGGATGATTAGGTATTCACTGAGGAGGTCACATCAATTTGTTTATCATATTAAGGGGACTTGGTAAAACCGATTAGACACCTGGGAGATGAGGGTCTCTGTATTTTATAATGGAGATTTTAATGAGAAATTTTTATTTCTAAATGAAACGTATCAATAAGCATGTTATTATACAGTATTTAAAGACATGACAAAAGGTTCTGTTTGGAGATTTAGCTGTGGGGACTGTCATGATTACATCCTACACTTGCAAGTTAACCAGTACACCACTTATCATTACCTAGCATCTGCTTGGTGTCAAGTTTGAGCTGGTGACAGCCTATCCTAACATCTGTGTAGAGCAGTGGTTCTCAACCTGTGGGTCGGGACCCCATTTGGGGTCGATCGACCATTTCATGGGGGTCGCCAAGCAAGGCTGTCCGCCATTTTTTTTTGTCCGCCATTTTTTTCCCCTTTTCCGGCGGGTGCCTTACCTCCCTTGGGCTGGGCCAGCTGGTGGTCGGCCTGCTCCGTCTCTGCCGCTTGCCAGCTACGCCTCGGCCAGTGCAGGGGGTGGAACCACGCATGCGCGGCACTCCCGGGCAGGGAAAGTCCTCGACTTACGACCGGTTGGGTAGTCCTCGACTTACGACCGGTTTAGTCCTCGACTTACGACCAGTTTAGTCCTCGACTTACGACCGGTTGGGGTCGTGGCATTAAAAAGGTTGAGAACCACTGGTGTAGAGAACTTGAGCCTCACCAGCTTTAATCATCTCTTACTAAAAAGTCCTTTACTAAATATCATTTTCCATGTGTAGCCCAAGGGGTGGGGTGGAGGAACTAGGGTTGCTATTGAAAGGACAATGAGCCTTTCAAGGGGAAACATGACTTTGTTAAATTTCTGAAAGTGAAATAACAATAGATGGTCCCATTGTTCGCATTGCAGTTTTCCTGAAATAAATCCTCTTTATTTTAATGGGCTTAGTTTCCAAGGAAGCATACCTGGGTGAGTCACCTTATTTTAATCTTCCAGTTATGCTTCAGATTTTATTTCCATTGTAAAAAATATTTTTTCCTCAAATAACCAGAAAGTTAACTGCAGCACAAGAACAAACTACATAGCTGTAGAGGTGTATCTATCATGACATATTATCATTTTTCCAGTTACATCAAATTCTGGAACATTTTCAAAAATATCACAAAAAATGGCCCGTCATTCACATCATTCCGGGATTTTAAATGTTGTTAATATTAATTTATGATTTTTACTATTTTAACTTTAAAATATTTAATAATATTTTCACTTTCATAAACAAAATCTAATTTGTCTGGGTTTATATTCAAGAAAATATATTTAGGATAATTCACTACGTCAGCCTCATTCCAGGATAAATATAGATATTTGGAACAGGTTTAGAGGTTTTTTGCCCATATAATATTTTGAGGTTAAAAACAAGACTTATAGAATCAGGATTTGAAATCAATAGAGAGATTTAAATAGCTATCATATCATTTTCTCATATTTCTTTGCATTTAATACTTGTAGACCGATATGCAAGTTTCAGGCTTCAGAGCTAGACTACTTGAAGCTTAGACTTTTTTTTTCACACAGTTTTAGAATAAGCTTCATATGCCTTCTTTTTCACATACAGAATGAGACTTACCTAATAATATATCCTCCAAAAAACTGTATCCCGTGTACCATTAACTATGCTATCCAATCAGAAGGCAGCAATTAGCATAATATACAGACACATTTAATCATGACTACTGTGTCGTTAATACTTTATTAGATAATGAAGGAGGGAGAAGAGAATTTAACATTTAGACTTGTAGTGCAACATGCCAATATGTCACAACTGCTATACTATTTACTTTTCCTAGTTATTTTGCTGATCTGTCAAGCTTCATTCCTACATCAGTTAATTGTAAGCAAATATTTTAAAGCCATGACTTGAAGACCAAAAGGTTTTCTTTTTTTTTTTAAAAAAAAGTGGGTAGGAATAAAACTGAAAGGGGGGGGACTCATAAGTAGGCATTTGTGATTTATTATTCCCCATAAATTGATTCAAAATAAGAAATGTCCAACTGCAAACCTTTTCAGTTGTCTGGTAATTGAATGTTTGCATGCAGTCCAGACTATCACTGGTGAATGCTGTAGGCTTATGTGACAGAAAGAAGATTGACTGAGAAAGAGGAGGGAAAAGGACGAGAGAAGGGGGGGAGGAGAATGAGGCTGCCAGCAGTTAATTGTCCATACAGATCCTAATGTGACAAGCAGTGCCCTCTCGATGAAGGATGACACTTTTGAGAACGCATCTTCCTTTCTTGCTGTTGTAAGACTAACAGTCTATGGTTGGGGGGAGGAACCTCTTTAGTTGTGGAATCTTCAGTATATGGAAAACCAAGAAGAGGTTTGTTAGTTCATATCACACACACTACATGTCATCAGATAATTTCATGCTGAACATTATCATACCTTGCCTGTAAGAGAATGCAGTAGATTGATGGTAATGTCTGTCAATAGGGTGAAACTGAGGATCTGTCAATAGGGTGTTCATCAGAGAAGTCAGAGTTTATTCGCATACCATACACCCCAAAGGTAGTGCTCATTTTACAGTCATCAAACAATGAGGTTTCATTAGGCAAAAATTCATTTGGCTTGCCCTGCCTTTTCCTCTGCCTTCAGATTACTTTTAATAAGTTGAGCATTTAAGAAAGAAGAACGATTAAAGAACAAGATGTGAAGAGTAACTTGATGGTCTATAGAGAGGAAAAGGTTTGTTTTACATTTTCCTTAAAGAGAGACATCATGAAAAGAGAAAAATGATGTTGATCTCCTCCAAAACTGTCTGGATTTGTGCAGAGGACGACTGAGATCAGTGTGTAAATTGACAGGACTTTGTTACTCCCAGGGCTATACAGGGTCTGAACTTCCTAACCTCCACTGGGCTTCCTTTATGAAAATTCCAAACCAGATGGCCAATCTATCAAAACTTTATAACAGGGGTGGGGAACGATGACCCTTTTATGACTTGTAGACTTGTGACATGGCTGGCTCAGGAATTCTGGGAGCTGAAGTCCACAAGTCATAAAGGAGTCATCATTCCCCACCTCTGCTTTACAAGTATAAATTCTGTTTAACCACCTCACGGTGCCTGCCAACATAAAAGGTATGAGTGGAAGGGTAAGGAAAACGAACTTTTAAAAAATACTGGAAATAGAAACTAAGGCAAAAATGAAACCATTTGGGGGAAAGGGTCTTCACAGTATGAAATATTCTACCTTGTGATCAAAAATTAAAATGAGCATGCAAACAACACATTAGTGATTTAGTAATGCCAGTGGAGGTAATACAGTATTAATGCTCACCCAGATTTTTCAAAACACAAAATGAAATTCAGTATCCTGCTAAAAACCAGGATATGTCATAGTTATTAATAATGTACTTATGGCTCTGATATTCTTCAACTAGAGTTAGACCTTGAAGCCATCTCCACATCCATAGCCATCCACCCTAACAAACCCAGAGAGCAGCAGCAGATGGGATAATGGCATAGAAATCTACATCAACATCTAGACCAATATGAACATGTCAGACTTTATTGTGATGACAATATCTATCCCAGTCAGACATGTTTGCAGATATTCACTTTCATATTTGTAGTTGTACTGATTCCTACACATATACTGTATATGCATCAGGAGAGCAGAACCAAATTCTATTCCTCTTATCATCATTCCTATGATTTGAGTGAGTTTAAAATTTTAAAGAGAGCCATCTGATGTACTGGTTAAATCATCCAGGTAAAAACCAGGAGACTGTGAGTTTTAGTCCCATCTTGAACATGAAGACAGCTGGATGACCTTGAACCAGTCAGTTTCTCTCAGCTCTAGGAAAGAAACAACAGTAAACCATTTCTGAAAACTTTTCCAAGAAAACTGCAGGTAGTCTCTGAGAAATGGACACAACTGAATGGGGGGGGGGAAAGCCTCTTTACTCAAATAATTTCCTTCTTTCTCTCAGTATTGGCATTGCTCTTCCAACCCACAAAAAAGTATGTGGAAAAGCAAACACTGGTGTGCATGTGGTAAAGGGCAGAACATTTGTTATGTCAATGTAAATGAAGTAATACACAGGAAATTATATTTTAAAAATACAGCCCATGATATTTATTAATACCTACATTTAAAATTATTTAGCGATACCACCAAACATTATACAAAGTTAGGCACACTTAAGCGAATACCCCAGTTCAAAACATGAATATGTTGAATGGGTCTTGTTAAAATTAGTTTGGCAGCTTTGAAAAGGCCAGAGGAATTCAGCCATTGTGCAGAATTAGTAACATTCAGATATATATACTTGGGACATTCATATATGCAGCTCAGAGGTTTTTATTTGGTGTTATGATTGTCAGTACTCAGAGATTCATGAATCCTGTAGTGATTTTACTAATTTCTACCATTTTATCTTACAGTATAAAAGTTGCATAAGGCACTCTAAGTGAGCGCATGGCTTTAAGTCAAAGATACCTAAAATTATGCTTGGAGAAACCATCTTGTCTCAGATAAGTTACAGAAAGAACACACCAGACTATACTTAAAGTGACCTTGTTAACTTTACAAGTTTCTCCTTGCCTTCCATGAAAACAACCTCTCTCATTGAAGTCAATTTTCTAGTGATCTTTCCACTGCAGAGTTAACTCAGTCACCCATTTCTGGATTTGAGGGTTACACTTTTTCAATTAAGGAGCACACGGTGAACAGAAAAACCTGTAAACCTGGAACGGTGCAGAGACATGTTATAACAATTCTTTGATGTACAGAGCTAATTTTAGAGCCTTTAAAATCAATTCTTATCACCAGCAGGTAAAGTCAAAAATAGAAGACCCATGAATCTGGGTGAGGTCAGACTCCTTTACAGGTTCAGGTTGATTGGTTTGCAATAAAACCACTGAGATCTGCTAGTTTTTAATGAGCTTTTCTCTCAAGAAGTGAACTTGTATTTCCAACAAGGATTGTTCAGATAGGATGTGCTCTAAACAGAAACTCCCACCAAAACCTCTTTGTGAGATCTGGAATTTTTCGCTGGGTTGTTGAGAGAAGTGGTTGTTGTTATTTCTTTTAGTGCAAAACAATTAAGCACAATCAAGAATGGGAATAGAGGATAAAGAGAACCACATTCCTGAATAGAAAACTAGATCATGTTATAGCAGATGTTGCCACAAAGTTGCCTAAGCAAACAGTCAGCAGGGAAAAATGTCACTATTTGATTGTTTTTAGTTGAATAGTTGAATGGGTATATATTTAAAAATTAAATGTCCAAATGTTGCACTAAGTGCTTCAAAATGGTCTCTACAACTATTATTACTCTGATTAAGATTTAATTTCTTAACAATTTAACAAGGTTCTGATCCAGTCATCCAATTCCTTGGAGCCTAATTGTTATGGAAATAATATAGTTCCACTATTTTCAATACGGTGCCAATGGCTAGCAATGTGGCTACCAATTCTCCCTTCCCACTTGACTGTTTAAAAGTGTTTAATATATATAATGGTTTTGATTTATCAAAGCGGATATTGTATTATTAAGTAGATAATTTAATATGGTGGGAAATAGATAACTTTTAGGAAATAGAACAAGATTATATTCAAATAGATAAAATGTGTATTTTGGATATTAGATTTTGCTATGAATTGAGATAAGGGAAATCATGATTACTTAAGACTTGAAAATTATAAATATCAAAAGTTAAATTGGAATATTGATAAGAAATTAAAAATTGGGTAAAAATTAATAACAGGATATGGATTGTTTATGAAGATTGAATGTAATTAAGATATGTATAAGCTAAACATTTATTGATAAATGTAATAATGATGTTTTTACTGAGTTGATATAATAAGAATTGTACTAGCTTGAATACAAGTAAGTAAATGTTAGGGGGAAAAGAGAAGAAATATTTGATGTTGCAATTTGAGATTTGTATTAAAGATTTTGTTATCAAACTATTGATTAACCCAGTCACTACATTGCTTTTTAAATACCTAAATGTAAAATTGGAAAATTAATAAAATATTATATTTAAAAAGTGTTTAATTTTTTTAAAATGGGAAGCAACACAATAGAAGTGCCACAAACAATCACAAAATGCTCAATTTAGAGAAATTTAGACTTACATCATTTCTGATAGTTAATGTTACTGAACAATCCTATTTTCAAGTAAATTTGCATAAAACTGCAGCCTTAGATATATACATATAATCATAAACATCCTTCCCGGAGAATATGCTTTATTGAATTCAGCATGAGATGCTTTTGAGTAGACAACTCTGGATTTAGGCAGTTACAGAAGTTATTTAGATTAAAGTTCAGCCATTCCATAAACACCTCGCAAGAGTTTTCAAAGTTCTTTATAGGAGAGTAACTCTAGGGAGTTTTTTTTTTCTTTTGTTGGTTTATTATAAAAGTTGAAACAAAGAAAAGATCTTGAGTTCTGCTCAGAGTCTAAGGTTTTGGGGGGTTTTTTTTGGGGGGGGGGAATTACCTGCCTGTCACTATGGGGATATCAACCTCACAGAAGGATGCTGTGTAGGACTCAGGAGAGCTTGCAGTATGACCTCAGGGGAGAAGAATGTTTCTAGAAGGATTTGAACAAAATTGAATGCCTAAATAGAAGAGCAGCATTAGTAGATAAAATGAACACAAGGTGTACTTCTACTTCTTTACACAGCAGGTAGTAGAAACAGCTAACCTTTCAATCTACCCTTTCAATCTACCACTTCTGAATCACCTGCAGTTTGTTTTTCTGCTCTGCCAGAAGCATATGAGAGAATAAACAGTCTTGAGTAGTTGCTGATCAATGAAGCTATGATTTTGTTTGAGACATGTATATCTCCGGCCTTGAAAGATAGTCTCAAGAATTGGATTCTTTTGGTCTGCAGAAAACTCTGGGCAAAGTCCTGTCTGGCCACAGCTTTTACCCGCTCTTTAACCAAGAACCCCAAGTGGCAGACCAACTCTTTTCTCCATCCACAGTTATTGCTGGGACTACTGTTACTGGATTGCCACAAACATTATCAAGTAAAAGCAACTTAGTCCTGAGGGGGAGGAGAGCTTATTTTGTCCCTGACAGTTTCTAGACCGTAACCCATGACTCTCCATGAAATTTCTCCTCAATATTTTCTTATATTTCTATCAATCCGATGAATCTGAACTCAATGAATTAATTTATTATTCATGTTTATCATGGTTTTCTGCAGCTATTGAATGATTTTTGGCCAAGATACCATCTTTAAAAAATTTCAGTTTGCTTGTCAAATTGAATTTTTTTTTGTACAAAAGTTTTTCATTTGTTTGTTGTTTTTTTTGCTTTCTTTTAATCTCTAAGGCCCAAACACCCAAAATTCAATACATAGAAATAAATTCAGATGGTTCAGAAAGTGAATATAACACATGTTTACAACCATGCTTTTTTCTCCAGGTGGCATAACAGCTTTGAAGAGCAGTCACACAATCTCAGGAAAAGAAAGGGACATATGGTTATTAGGTATGTATGCTACATTGTTTGTAAACTACTCAGAGTTGTTTAAATGATATAGGTGGTGTAGAAATTTGATAAATAAATGCATGTGCTGCAGTATACCTGAAGCTCCATTTTGGAATTCAATCTGAAATCCTGTGCAGCCATAAAAGGCAAGCAGGGCAAGCCACTAGAACAGGGGTGTCAAACTGCCAGCCCACGAGCCAGACGCGTCATCCAGAAACCACGACCACCCCATTGCCGGCAATGACAAAACCGTCCCGATATGTTGCGTGATGTCACATGATGTCACGAGTTTAACATGTTTGCGCTAGAATATAAACTGACACACTCCTTACTGGCACTGATGATGTTTCCTAGTTTGCCTCCAGAAGCAGTGAATGCTCCAACACTGGAAGTCTTTAAGAAGAGACTGGACAGCCATTTGTCTGAAATGGTATAGGGTTTCCTGCCTGAGCAGGAGGTTGGACTAGATGACCTCCAAGGTCCCTTCCAACTTTATTATTATTATTATTATTATTATTATTATTATTATTATTATTATTATTATTATTATTATTATTATTATTATTGAAACATCTGCAAGAAAACAAGCAAGTTCAGAGAGCACCAAGGTCCCCCTCCCCAAACAATATTAAAATTATGTGTTAAGTAAACAAAATCCCAGAAAATGCACCTAATTCACTCTTTAGCTCACCATGGTGTGCTTTGGTATTGCACTGTTGTACATGGTATGAACAATTTATCCTTTTTAATTTGTCAGGTATAGAATTTGTCCAGATTCTTTATATTGCGATACTGTACCAAGACACAGTTGAAAAACTTAAGAGAAGAATGTCGGGTTTGGTTCTGAATCCTTTAAGAGCATTAATGTCATTACAACATAAAGTGGTTGGTTTTATTCCTTATAGACTGTTTAAGGGAAGCAACATCTGCCAAAGATTGGGTTCTTTTACTAGTAAACAGTAACTTAAGAACACCAGCTTTTGTTTCTGAATTAAAAGACAACTTGATGGCTGGAGATAAAACGGATGCAGGGAAAGTATAAAAAGAGAATAGCCTCAAAAGAGACACAGAAAATCTTTTTACAATTTTAGCACAACTGTCTTCATATGTGCGGTTCATCATCATTCAAATCCCAGTACTATCATTGCTTTTCTGCTTTTATTATCATTTGGAGTGTTTTCCGTAACCCTTTAGTAAATATTCTAAGCAACAGCCCGAGGCTTTGATTATAAGCATAACAAATAAATTCAACTGAAATTAATGGTATTTTTTTTCTCCTAAGTGAACTCAGCTTGGGTCCAAGATAAATTTAAATCTTTATTTTGAATGTGGGCAATCATCCCATTTTGGTCATCAAACTGGCTGATGACCATGATCTCTTGAAACCTTTTTGGATTAACAGACTGGCGGGGGTGGTGGAGAGGAAACAATTCTGTGTGAGTGGCAGGCAAGCAAGCACAGCTCCATTTGCTTAAGCGGTTAGTACCCACCACTTGTGCAAATGGAGCTGCGTGTGCAACCTTGCACACCTGCCACTTTTGCAGCCCAGTTCCAAATGGACCACAGCCCAGTACCAGGCCATAGCCCGGGGTTTGGGGACCCCTGCCTTAAAATGATTGTAAAGTGTTCTAAAACCTCTCACAATTTTCCATTCCTGAAAAGTGCCCCAATGGAATTTAATGAAGAGTCCAAAGATCTTACAGGCATGTAAGATAAAACAAAGGAAGCTAAACCATCTGTAAAAGACATAAGTCCTTTGTAACATGATTTGATTTAATTCTGCAAATATATCAAAAGGTGCAATTTTAGTTATGTTATGTAATTTGTAATTTTTCATCAAGTAAGCTCAATGCTTTAAGTTCATGAGCATTAAAAAATAGTCATTATGTTGAGCCACATTGTTTCCTATGGCCCCTGTCTTTATGAAATGAGTGAATTTTCTGGCTATGACAGTAAAGGCTTGTAAAAGTGCTGAATTGTTCTTCAGACCAATATCAGTGCCAAAGCTTTGTTACACTCAAGAGAATTACAATGGAGGTGTTCGAAATTCTTCTAAAATATGTAAATATTGTAGACAATAAAAAAATACTAACCCTTTTCACTGAAAGCACATTTGTAATAGTTTTGAAATTGTGAGTTAGCATAAAGATTATAGAAGCTAGATTGGATGGATGCTAACCTCAGAAAAGGTCATACATCAATACTAGAGTTACTTTCATTACCAGGGAGAACTAGGATCCACTGGAAATTCCTTATCATATGGAAGGGAAAAGATAATAATTTTTCATAAATTATTTCTTCCATTTAGCTCTAAGAAAAATTTGTACTGACACTGCATAGATGTTGCAAAGAAGACAGGGAACAGGCAAAATTAAACCAAACCTCTTCTACCTGTAAGGACATCATGTTGTATTTGGAAACCACTTTTGAACTAATTGCTTGAAACTGGAAACATGGATTTTTGCTGCATGCCAGTTGATCTATGATACTGGTATTAAATTTCATAAGTAAGCATGGATAGCCTATAGTATCTTAGGAGCAAAGAGGAATTAGTTCCAAAGACTACAGAGCTTCAATTAAATGCTGAAGAGCAACTTTCCTAGATATGGTATTGTCTAGAAGAGTTGAATTGTTGGGAACTGGAGTCATAGAAGCTGTATGATTTCAAATTGGGCAAGATGGTCTAGAAAACTGTGAGCAAATTTCCAAGATTCTCAGATCACCTTTCCAGGCACTTTACAAATTGTTTCTGAGCATAATTAACATACACTAGGTTAACTCATATAAAGTATTAGCTGTTGTTATGTCAGGTAATATTCAGACAAATTTATTCATCAAGTTATCATTAGAGGTAGTCCTCTATTTACAACCACAATTGAGCCCAAAATTTGTGTTGCTAATTGAGACAGCTGTTAAGTAAGCTTTGTCCCATTTTACGGCTTTTCTTGCCGCAATTGTTAAGTTAGTAACATGGTTGTTAAGTGAATGTGGCTTCCTCATGGACTTGGCTGGTCAGAAGGTTGCAAAAGATGCTCACAGGATCCCGGGACACAGCATCTGTCATAGATATGATCACGTGATCATGGGGATGCTGCAACGGTCGTAAGTGTGAAAAAAGGTGATTTTTTGCAGTGCCGTTATAACTTTGAACAGTCACTAAATGAACTGTTGTAAGTCAAGTACTGCCTTAGAATTATGAGAAACAATTAGGACCAGTCCTACCATTAGGCAGAGCGAAGCAGGTGTCTTAAGCAGCAGTTCCTCTTCATGCTCCCTGAGTTGTTGAAGATGCTTGCTGTTTCCAAGCTAAATAAGTTTGGGTCCTAATTAATACTATTAATACTTAGACATGACACCACCAAACAATACTGAGGCTGTAGACTAGATATTCAGGGGGAAAATAATCTGGAAAAGAGCAGTGACAGACAAATCAAAGGCACCTTTGTCTTTAACACCGAATGACCAGTCTATCTGGATTATATGTATGGAGTGGAGAAATCCATGGTCTCCTTTCCCTTAAGCAGCAAAATAGAGCCAGTTTGGTCTAGTGCAGTGGTTCTCAACCTTTTTAATGCCGCGACCCCCCACCGGTCGTAAGTCGAGGACTAAACCGGTCGTAAGTCGAGGACTACCCAACCGGTTGTAAGTCGAGGACTACCCAACCGGTTGTAAGTCGAGGACTTTCCCTGCCCAGGAGCACCGCACATGTGTGGTTCTGCCCCCTGTGCCGGCCGAGGCGTAGCTGGCAAGCGGCAGAGACGGAGCAGGCCAACCACCAGCTGGCCCAGCTCAAGGGAGGTAAGGCACCCGCCAGAAAAGGGGAAAAAATGGCGGACAGCCTTGCTTGGCGACCCCCGTGAAATGGTCGATCGACCCCAAATGGGGTCGCGACCCATAGGTTGAGAACTGCTGGTCTAGTGGTTAAGGCACCAGGCTAGAAAGTAAGAGACGGTGAGTTTAAGTCCTGCTTCAACCATGCATGCCAGCTGGGTGACTTTTGGCCAGTCACTCTCTCTCTCTCAACTGAACACCCCTCCCACCTTGACTTATTTGTGAAAATAATTCAATAAATATGTTTTATGTTGGCCTGAAAGCAATGTACAAGAAAAAAATATGAAAATACTTTTCTTGAACAAGTTTGGCTATAACATGAGAACAATGAGCTACTCACTTATTGAGGCCATGCTAAATGTTATATTGTACACACATCTTGACAATTGTCTGCAAAATCAAAAGAATCCACAACAAAGCTGAGAAAATGTAGACACAACAGCCCTCTTTCATTAAGAAGAGATCAATGTAAGCAGCACCAGCAGCTATCGTTCAGCAGCTTCCGAAAGAACACAAATGTAAATGTGTACGCACATATACATGCATACACATATTAACTGAGTTTTACATGAAATCTTTTCTTTGTCCCGGTTGGGTTTTTTTGGTTTTGCTTTTTTGTTGTTGTTGTTGTTGTTTCTTTAAAGAGAAGTAACAGGATTTTCAGAATAAGTTCCCATGCTGTTAACCAGGGATTTAAGAATTGTCTATGCTCTCTGTGGTATTTCATAGAAAACAAAAATTGACTGCTATTTCTTTATTGTTTTGTTGTTGTTTTTAAGCATAGGGTGGGAGGCAAATCATGCAGAGCATTTCCCTTGTTGCCTCAGTCAGCTTTCCATGGTGCATACAGCTGTCTCAAGTGAATTAGAGGAGTGTCCTGAAAGCTGCCATTGATCTGTCTAGTCGCTTGTTTAATTTCCCATTGCACTGAAATGGTTCCTCTCTCTTATATAACTGATGCTAATGTATAATAAATATTTCCCTACTGAGATTTATGCCAGATATCAAGAATCTCCTGGGAATAATACATTAGACTTCAAATTTATCATCCTGAAATCAGGAGAGGATTCTGGCTTCTTTGCTGGTGTCATTCCTTGGCAAAACACACGCGGTAAGATTTTAGTTTGCAGAGTTTGTCTTAAATACAAAAAGCTATTTTACACATAAATAGACCCAGTGATGCAAACAGCAAGAAACCCATTCATAAGATACCCCAAGCACACATTCATACTGCACTACTATGCACATTTCACCAAATTTGTGTTCAGTGGGACTTGTACCATAATACATGCAGCCTAAAAATCAGGATTATCAAAGGAAAGATTAAAATAACAAATTCAGTAGATTTGGGGGAAACGCCTATAGATAGTTAGGTAAACATGGGGACAAAACAGGATTGGAGATGCACCTGTGGGATTTTAGTGGGTTTATGGTTCACTAATTTATTCCTCCATGGCCTGGGTCCTTCACACTGGGATAAGTTTCATGTTACCGAGATGAATGGAAATGAAGTGCTGTGTAATTATTAGTTTTGTTGCTGGCAGATCAATCATTTGCGATGAACTGCTCACAAAGGTCACGTATGACCTTTCGGCTGGAATTTAACTGGCACCACAGTTGTGATTTGCTCACAGCAGCAGTCCCCTGCTGGCTGTATTATAACAGTCTTGGCAGCATTAAAAGGCGGGCCTGCATTCCATGTCATTGGGCTTCTTATAATTATGACAAATGACTAAATGTGTTATTTTCGGCAAAGCCGTGGCAGTCAAAATGGGGTACTTAGGGTTTGTAAGAAGTGATGGCTGGTGTGCTTTTTCCTTTTCTTGACTTAACACGGGCTGAATCATACATGGCCACCCCACTGACAGCCGAGCAGAGTGTGACTCTCATTTCACAAGGTTACTGCTGTTGCTGCTGCACAGCTGCAAGGCTTTCTTGTCATCCCCAACGAAAACAGAACCCATAGATGCTTGCTGATGCTGCTGTTCCAAACAGCCATACAGTTGACTGAGGGTGGGGCACTAAGGAACCTCATTGGCTTTATTTCTGGCACAAATGAATGGGGGGCGGGAAATCTCAAACCTTGAGTATATTTTATTGAGATTATTCATAGATGGGATAGAACGAGGGCCAAAAGAAAAACACTTGGAAGTGGTAATTTCACACTGAAAAACAGTCCACTAAGGCAGGGAAACTGGCATGAAGGATCTAGATATGAGTAGGGAAATTTGAGGTACAATTGACCATCAGAATTTCAGACATAGCAGTCATCTGAGGCTACTTTGAGATTTAGAACTGTAATTGGTTTGGAAGTCAGGAAGAGTCAGAATGAGCTCTATTAATGTAGAAGAGCAAGCAAGAAAGTCTTCATGGGGAAAATTACCACTACCTTCAAACTGAAGCCCTACATATCTATGGTATACTAGACAACCCATGCCTCCATCGGGTCATTGTTTGACAGTTATTTCTTTACCTAAACAGAGAAACAGATTGACCATGAACAAAGAAGCAGGGGGAACTGGAGCAACTTCGGTCTTCCTGCCAGCTTCCTCAGATGATCCCTTCCTCCTCTCATTATCTTATTATTATTTTTTTACAAATAACTCAAGGTGGTGAACGTATCCAATACAACCTCCTCCTCCTATTTTACCCACAACAACAACCCTGTGAGATGAATTGGATTGAGAAAGAATGTCTGGCCCAGAGTCACCCAGCTGGCATTCATGGCTAAGATGGGCCTTGAACTCACAGTCTACTGCTTTCTAGCCTTCACCATTAGACTAAACTGGCTTCCCTTCCCTTCTCTTTCCCGTAGGCAGGTAAGTGACTGATCCTGGGTGGGAGAGGAAGCAAAGCATTGAAAGATTGGCTAGGAAACTGTCGTGGAATATTGAAAATGAAGATCTCAACAACATCGTAGCAGCCAATAGCATTGAAGCAGCCACAACCTTCCTAAATTTCATTCCCTCAGGAGTCATGAGCTCGTGGATTCATTCTATAAGTTAGCCCATTTAAGATTCCTTGGCTCAAAAAACGTTGTCCTATGATACACCATTTCACCTAGTTAAAGGTCATCACAATGAGAGTTTTAGTGGTATACTGAATCTTAAACTGATTTTGAAATTTATTTAATGGTAATAATTTCTAGTAAAGAAAAAAGGAGGCCCGGATAATGCAATCTTTTAAAACCTAAGAACCGAACAATATATTAAGATTTCAATTCTCTGAATTCTGAGCCAAGTGGACTTGCAGAACAAATAAGTTGCAGAAAGCTTAGCTAAAGAATCACAAATTTAGTTTTCAAAAAATGTCAACAGCTTGTGTGACCGCTAAAACTAATTTATAAAAATGCTAATGCATTGAAGGATATATACAGTAGATTGTTTCTTGATTCTCTTTTTTAAAAAATAATTTCATTTAAAAACTTTACCTATATAAGAAATACATTCAAAGAAAAAATATAATACCGTAAATGGGAAAAATAAAAAAACAGAAAAAAAGGAAATAAAGGAACAGAAAACATGAAAAAATATGTATGGATAAAGATGAAAAGATTTGGCATTAGCCACCATGGAGGGAGGGATGGTAAAATTAACAGAACTTTCTGAGATAGCCAAATTGACTACTTTGATTAGGGAAGGTCATTATTGACATTTATCAATGATTTAGAACCTGCTCGAGGAGTTTTTGAATATATAAAAGAAAATGATTTTGTCTTGTAGTCTTGATAGAAAGACTAGATTATAGAGAAAAAAAGGGACTTATGATGTACTCTTCAAGAGAGAGGTTGGATTAGAATTGTACTATATATGTAACTGCTGAGAGGAAGATCAAAAGATATATACTTATGATATTCGTTTATTCTCACCCTCCATTAGTTAACAGGACAATTTTGGACAATGCATTAAAACTGCACTGAATTAAAAAGAAATGTAACTTTGCAACCGAGATGTGGTCTAAAGGCACGTGCAAATTTTATGAGCTAAATACATTTATGTCTGGTCACTGTCTGGGTAGCACATCACATGCAGACTCAGTGAACAATGATTTGGGCTCCACTGAAGTAATGTAGAATATCAATGAAATGTTTGTTTGTTTGTTTGTACAAGGAAGTTCCAGAATTCTGAGCATTGCAATATTTATGTCTTGTTGGCTATGCTTCACTGTAGTTTTGGTTTTATTTGCTTGTTTATTTTTAGCAGAACAAACCCTTAGAGATATGGTTGCTCTTTTGCCAATGCTACTTTGTTAATTGCATCATGGACCTTATCCTGGTTCAATAGCTTTTCCTACCCTCCTGAAATAAAGCAGCTGGGAATCTGGCATGTTCTGCCCACGGCACAGCAGTGGCACAGACAAACCTGCCACACAGGTGCTAGATTTGGAATCTGCACATCGTTCAGCTGCCCTGGAGTACTGATCATTCAGTTTTGGCATCAGAGGACAAGTTTTCCACCTTGCACATATAGATTTTCTATATCATTTCGCCAAGTGACTGTGATATGCTATTATGGGAGCTGCTTTCACTTGAACAAACTTTTTCAAACAATTTTTTTTCTTTTAAATCTTTCTTATGCATGGAATTGGTCCATAAAACACCTTTACTCATTTAAATTATTAGTCACATTCAGAGGGAAGCGAGGGTATACTTGCTAGATAGAAGGAATGAGAGTCAATTTGATCTAGTGGTTAAGGCAGGGGTCCCCAACCCCTGGTCCGTGGACCAGTACCGGCATGCCAGCAACCGGTTCGCACAAACAAGCAAAGCCCCATCTGTGGGATGCAGGCAGCACACAAAACCACGCCCCCTCCGGTCCACAGAAAAACCTCTCTCCACGGAACCGGTCCCTGGTGTCCAAAAGGTTGGGGACCTCTGGGTTAAGGTACCGGGATGGAAGTGTGAAGACTGTGAGAGCTAATCCTGCCTTAGCCACGAAAGCTAGCTGGGTGGCTTTGAGTCAGTCCCTCTCTCTCATCCCAACTACCTCGCAGGGTTGTTTTTGTCGGGAAGAAGGAGTAGGTATCTTCATTTTCCTCTCAATAATTATATTGAGTACAACTCAATAATTATAAATATTATCTATAAAAATAATAAAGGTGAGATAAAAAAAATCTAAGAAAAATATATAACAATCTATTCAATTGCTATTCTCAACAGATATTCTTCTCAGAATTTGAATTGAATTGGGACTTTCTGGTTTAGCCTCAGTATACCACAGAATTGAGCCCAAAATTTCTGCTAAGTGAGACAGTTGTTAGGTGAGCTTTGCCCCATTTTACAACCTGTCTTGCCACAGTTGTTAAGTGAATCACTGCAGTTGTTAAGTTAGGGACAGGGTTGTTAAGTGAATTTGGCTTCCCCACTGACTTTGCTTGTCAGAAGGTCACAAAAGATGATCACATGATCCTGGGAAACTGCAACCCATCATAAATATGAGACAGTTGCCAAGCATCTGAATTTTGATCACGTGACCATGCGGATGCTGTAATGGTCGTAAGCGTAAAAAATGGCCAAAGCTCTTTTTTTTAGTGCTGTTGTAACTTTAAACGGTCACTAAACGAACTATTGTAAGTCAAGGATACCTGTACTTCATTAAGATGGATATCAGCTTGGAAATGCATCCAGAAATTTCAAAGCAAACCTTGCATTTGAGGGATCCCAATAACAAAAGTTAGGAATAGCCATGCTTGTTTTTTATCGCCAAAAATTTAGAACATAAATCACAAATTAACTCCCATATCTCGTAATAGCAATAACTGGTATCACAATATTGGGGAGGGGATGTCTTTAAAACTGGGTGTGACACTTGTCCAGTTATGCATTGATTTGGTTTGCTAATAGTTGTGCTAATGCAGCTGCCTGCTGTTTCTCCCATCTCAGGATTACATGGCTTTATACAACTGTAGGCAGCAGCCAATAGTTAATTTTGTTTGCAAGTTTAACAGAGTAGTTCACTAGTGGGTCAGCTGCTGAGTGGGGTGGTAGACTGTCCTTTGCTGGATATCTTCAAGCAAAGACTGGACAGTTCTCTTACAGGAATCCTTTCATTTATATTGCAATATTCACTCTAAAAATTGCCGTTAACAAGAGAGAAAGCAATTTCTAGTCCAGATTTATACCTCCTCTTCCAAATGAAATAGTTCTAATTATCAGTAAACAGTTCAACAGGGCTTATTGGGCCTAGGACTGCAACCTTAGACAACCACTTCACTCTGCAAATAATTGCTAATTTAGCATAAAACAATGTGTGGTCCAAATTCATCCCTCTGCCTTCTTAACCTCCCAGCTCTCACCAAGTGAAGTTTATACTCTTTCATTTTCCTTTTCACATTTCATGTCCATCCAGACTTCTTTCTTTTCTGTTCCTCAGTGTTTGGGGGTACAAAGAAGCAATTAGAGCAACAGCAATTATTGAAAGAGAGATTATTTCCTTTATTGTTCTTTGCTTTTTCAGACACTTTCAATTTAGGGGTAGGAAGAAGCACTTAAGAGCTGTTTGGGGGCCTCTTTTTTGCCTCACTTCCTTTCATAATGATATGTTCTCTCGCTGGGTGATATTCAGCCCCAAGCAAAGGCCTATATACCTCCATCAGAAGTCTTAATTTAGGAGGAAAGAATTAAATTGAAAAGGGCCTATGGGGACTCTTTGTGTAGGGATGAATATTGTCCTCTGTGGTGATGAACACTAAGAGAGTTAACTTGTGTCTACTGGAAAAAGTTCCATCTTGTGGGAACATGGTAAAACAATCACAATGTCTTATGGGAGCATAATAGTAAGCAGGTATAACTCAGCTGAACAACAATCCCTTTACTTTCTAAAATCCTTTTTAGAACAAGTGTATTACTTATGTATTCATTTTCCTACAGTACATACAATATTCTAAAGATTCAAAGCCTTAGAAGATTAAGCTTCCTACTGCATGATTTTTTTCTTTAAAAAAAAATCAGCATCCAAACACATTAATCTTCATGATTTAACTTAATGGGGGGGGACACCTTACTGTATCCTACTCCATTGTTGGATGATGCACTTTCCAAGTTTATTTAGCACTAGGCAGAAATTCCATTTATTAGATAAGAGAAAAAAATCCACAGTTTTTTTACTGTTTTCTATGGACATTTATTGTTTCTATCTCAGAAGAAGAAGAAAAAGATAGCTGGGCATGTGCCTGAGAACAGTTAAATGAAGGAATAGAACCTTGTTAGGAAAGAGAGGGAATTGCCCTGTGTCAATAGATTATTTGTTATGGTTAGTTGCAGAGTCCGTCAGAAGTTTAGATTAGATTTGGCATTTTTGTCCACTTATTGAGTTCTGGCTCCTCTGATGAGACCTGTCCATTATGGTTTGAACCTCTGGCATAGCTCTCATCCTCTCCACAGCAACCAAGCCTCACAACCCAACCATTAAATTACTGAGTTTGGTCACATAGTCAGCCAGATGTTCCCACTGGGCTTGGCATTTTTTACCCACCTATCAAGCCCTTTGCAAGAACTTGGGATAGGCAGATTATTAGCGACGGGGTGAGCTCCCATTCCTTGCCCCATCTCCTGCCAACCTAGCAGTTTGAAAGCCTGCAAATGTGAGTAAATAAATAGGTATCACTTCGGTGGGGAGGTAACACTGCTCTGTGATGTCATGCTGACCACATGACAATGGAAATATCTTCAGACAGCGCTGGCTCCATGGCCTTGAAATGGAGATGAGCATCGCCTCCTATAGTTGGTAACGACTAGTGGAGTAAAATCCGCTGGAACTCCTTTACCTTATCTTATATAATATACTATTATGTATCTATTTTATTTTAGACAATATGTTATATTATTCTCTAATCTGACCAGATTTGATTTATCAAGCATTATGGGACTAATTGATTACAGATAGGCAATTATCACCCATTGAATTAAGAGCAGTACAATTTTTCAAATGTCTAAGAATGATATTCCCAATATTTTACAAGTTGGGCTGAGTGGGAAGTCAAGTGTATGTTGCTCTTTCCTATTCTAAATTGTGAACAAACAGAAATTTAAACAATAGCAAGGATTAAAAACCGAACGAAAACAATTCTTCATTTTTTTAATAAAATTTGCAGACCACCTGACTCCCAACAACTAGAGTCAAGGTCTTATTTAAAAACATCAAACATCACTTAAGACAGAAATGCTTGCCAAGAACCTGAAAAGCAAATGAGAAAAAACTAACCTCCACAGAGGTTCCCAGCAACTTAAAATGTTGTGACCATGAGCGTGCAGATTAAGATCCTAATCTAACAGCAAGTAGGGAAAAAAGATAAATTAATATAAACAAGTTGAAAATGATATTTGGCCTGATTTTTTTTTTTTTGTTGTATTAATGTAACCTTCCATCTAGACAACATTAGATCAGCATGGTTCCAGGCACTATGGGACTGCCTTTCCATATCTCTGGAGTTACTTAAGAATTAGATATTATAATGCATTTGATTTTGGATGAAGCAAAAACCAAAACATATGTAAAACCCTTTTATAAAATAATTAAGAACTGTGAAAGCAAGTATTTTACGATTCAAGAATTTTCTTCCTATTTCCAGCATGTTTATTTCTGATGAGAAATCTGTTGAGTACAGGTTGTCCTTGACTCAGGACCACAACAGAGCCCAAATTTTCTATTGTTAAGTGAGAAATTTGTTAAGTGACTTTTGCCCCATGTTACGACTTTTCTTGCCACAGTTGTTAAGCGAACGACTGCCATTGTTAAGTTAGGAACATGGTTGTTACGTGAATCTGGCTTCCCCATTGACTTTGCTTGTCAGAAGATCGCAAAAGGGGTTCACGTGGCCCCGGGACACTGCAACCGTCATAAATATGACCCAGTTGTCAAGCATCTGAATTTTGATCATGTGACCATGAGGATCCTGCAATGATCATAAGTGTGAAAAATGGTCATAAGTCACTTTTTCAGTGCCATTGTGATTTCAAACGGTCACTAAATGAACTATTGTAAATTGAAGGCTACCTGTATAAGATGGAGGGGATTCTCCTTTCCCAAAATTTAGAGTTTTAATGTAGATTTTTAATGTGGAATTCAGATGTTTGGGTGAGAGATTGATTGATTTAATGCCTTTTCGCTTTCAATCATATTTTCTTTTTTGGCCATGCCAAACCAGAATCACAATTTATTGAAAAGCAAATATAATAAACCTGACGATCTCATTTGTTACTGGAATATAGACTGTGACATGACTTTGTTTGGAATATATTCTATAGACTTTGGTACAGATGATACATTCAGTAGTAGGAGAATTTCAATTATGCTTCCTTCCTGCCCCCACAGCAAATATTGCTTTTCTCTATCTGAAAAACCACCCTTTGTAATGTTGATCTTTACCATTCTTTTCCGGTGTTCTGTATCCTCTTTGTCCTTTTCTACCATGCACACAACAAAAATCAATTATTGACAGATCAAGATCAGGGGAAAAATGGTCTGAAATGAAAAACCACAAATGTTAGGTATCTTTCAGGGTCCTTTATCATTGAGGAGATGTGACCTTAAGTGTCAAGAGTGGGGGGTGGGTCCAGCAGGTTGAATTGTGCCTATTTTATCCACTAAAGTGAACAGACATACGGGTGTGCTATAGTGTCTAACTTCTGAATTTAATTCCTTTTTAACATGGAAGGCCAAAAGCCACATTCTTATAAAGAAGCTCCTAAAGCAGACCAGCTGTCCAGGCCTTTTAAACAATCTGTACAATCTGTATCGGTACCGCTGTCTTTCCTTGCTTGTCCCGATGCTTATAGCTTTGATTGATGATTTAGCATGTGGAAAACAGCCACCTGAATTTTCTGAAGGCTGGTCAGTGTATATTTGACCCCAAGAGGCCACAGATCAAATGTATATGCATTTCAATAACTTTGTTTTGATATCTGAAGAAGGGAGGAGAAATCATTCACAGTGGCGGAAGAGAGGGATTGATGACATTAAATACTTCTGCCTGACAGCATCTTTGGAAGGATCTTAAGAGACTGTTGTCATTCCCTCCCCCAGTCAGCTTCTCTTACTTCTCCAGATTTTAGCCTTTTCATATTTTTTTAAAAAAGATAAAATATATAATACTTTGAGGAAGAATAAAAAGAAAGCATGCATATACTGTATGTGTGTTTGTTTGTGTATTCCATGTGGGCCTTTTCAGTGAATAAAAACACTTCACTTAAAACATCATGCCCCTCTGTTGCACCATCTCTGTACACATATGCACAGCAAATGATCAGGAAGCAAGACAGAAACCCAATCAAATTTTGTAAGACTAGAGAAGGCTGCATGTTTTTTTTTCAGATGCTAAAAGAGGGAAGTTAGGGGAAATTAAACAATTATCCTGTCAGATAGAATATAGGTGGTCCTCGACTTACAACAGTTCATTTAGTGGCCGTTCGAAGTTACAATGGCACTGAAAAAAAGTGACTTATGGCCATTTTTCACCCTTACCACTTTGTGGCATCCCCATGATCATGTGATCAAAATTCAGATGCTTGGCAACTGGTATGTATTTATGACAGTTGCAGTGTCCCATGGTCATGTGATCACCTTTTGCAACCTTCTGACAAGCAAAGTCAATGGTGAAGCCAGATTCACTTAATAACCATGTTACTAACCTATCAACTGCAGTAATTCACTTAACAGCTATGGCAAGAAATGTCATAAAATGGAGGAAACTTACTTAACAAATGTCTCAATTAACAACACAAATTTTGGGATCAATTGTGGGTCGTAAGTCGAGGGCTACCTGTATAGAAGATATCGATGTCAAAGAATAATTGCTTAATTATTATTATTTTCATAATATAGGAGATCAGCCCAGCAGCATTCCCAGGACATACAGTAGATATGGGATCAGACTCTCATAGATGTTGATATCTTGTGAATGGGACTGGGGTGGCTACTTTCAAGTTGATCTTATTAACTAGGACATCAGTTTTGTTTCTTTATTATTGTATTTTATTTTGACAGAGAAAGAATTAAATGTTGGTTCTTTCCTTTGCCACATGATCATGAATACATTTGGACAAATCTTGATTTCTCGTTTTCAGCAACTCGCAAAATTATCTCATAGAAGTTAATTGATTCCCAAAATCTAAATCACACTGGTATTATGACATATTTCAAACATCAGGGGCTTTTGCAAAGAAAAGAGGGGGATAACAGTGCACATGTCATAAAATCTTTGTGCAAACCATGTGAAATCTATAATTTACATCAGTCTCATCTCATGACTGACATATATTTTAGATTGCACATCAATTGTGTAATGATGTTATGCCATATGATGACTTCTTTCTAACGCTTATGTCTGCATGAATTTCGGTTCCATGGAAGACACCCACAGTTGCAAGTCTACTAGAGATGAGGTCACTTTTTTCTAATGGCATGATTGCATATTCAGTACATTTTTGTTATTTGATCCAAGTTCGGAACATAGTAATTGGGGCCTGCTTTCTAAATTAATTCCATAGCAGTAGTTGATATATGCATGATATATGGATGCAGATCAGTGTTTTTCAAATTTGGCAACTTTAAGATGTGTGAATTTCAACTCCCAGAATTCCCCAGCCAGCATGCACAAAGCTGTGACAACTTTCATCTACAGTCGCCTTTCCATGTGATGCAAAACACAACAGCAATTTCCACTTGATTAAAGAATGCTATTTAACTACAGAATATGTTTTATTTGGTAAAGATGGTTTTTTTTTCAACTGAAAATTACTTTTTTTGTCATATTTTTCTCCCTCTTCTTTCTTATGTGGATAAAGAGATATCATTCTTTCTCACTATAAAAAAATCAAGCCTCATAAAGTGATAAAACTGTACTTTTCAGCTCTGTTAATCAGACTATAGCATAACCTCTTATCTTCTAAAGTCTTTGGATTATACTGTTTATATTCATGTAATCATGTGCAACATCCACTCAAGTCAAATGTTCATTATAAATTAAAGTTAAGCACATACTTAAGTGTTTTGATGACTTACCACAGTTTAAGTGCCAGATGCTGCCACAGTAGCTATATCGCATTGTGACAGATGACATCATTCCTGTGTAGTCTAACTTCATGTTTATATACAACATGGAAATAAAATAGGAAGTGAAATAGGAATATTATCATAGGCATTCACAGGGATCCACAATATAGCAAACATAGAGTCGTGATCCAAACATTACTCTTTTTGTACACATAGAGGGATGTTGCCAAAAAGGGGGAGGGGTAAAAGAAAGAAATATATCTCTACTAAAACTGTAGGCTGTAATTTTTCACTTATTTTTACAGTCATGTCTTCATTTGAACACATTTTATGCAGTTATTAAATAGAAATCTCAACTCCTAAAAGATTTTTGTGAGAAAAGCCTGTTTCATATTTTATAGTGTTACGATGGGAACTGGAGGATCTTTTTTTTTTTTAAAAAAAGCAGGGAAATAAAAATGCTAAACACAAGAACTGAAATTGAGCTTCCCCTATAAGCAAAGTAAATGATTTAGTGATGTTCTTTTTACGTTAAATGAGGCAGGATATCACAAAGTAAAAGCCACTTAAATATGATTTTAAAATTAATTATGCTTCACCCCCATAATAGTGTTTAAATTGCATTTAAATTGACTATCACGTATTGGTTTTGTTGCATTGTAAATGTCATTTGTTGTGGAATCTTGGTAAGTATGGAGGTTTTGTGTGGAATCAAGATAAAATGAGAATAGTCCATGCGGTGATTGCAATATACACTGATGACAAAAGTTGATAACAGAAAATCAAGCATCTGACTTGAATTCTTTAAAGCAGACATATTAAATCTATACTTAATAATACCATAGAACACAAAATAATAGAATTAGAAGGAACCTTGGAAGTCGAGCAGGAGACCCTATACCATTTCAGACATATGGTTGTCCAGTCTCTTTTTGAATTTTACTTCATCCAAATCAAGAAAAACTTGCTGAAGCACTCAATAATCTTGACTAATTTTATTGCTAGGGTGCTATTTCAATCAGCAGAATAAGGGGCTGACAAATTAAACTCAAAATCTTAAGAAACATAGTTGACATTATCTAAGACCTTTTACAATTGATTTGTTAATATGAGACACTTCTATTCAGTATTCTAAAGTTCTTGCATATAATGATACCCACTTTAACAAAACTCTTTCATTACCACCAACAACAGCCATGATTCTGGAATCAATCAGAACACATTTCAGTGCTGATAGTAACTAGGGAATTTTAGACATTGCTAGTGTGACTGGACCAAAATACGAAATCAAAAGATTTAATTTTATTTAATGGAATATACTGCAATTCCACAATATCAGACAATTGGAATTCTTCTTGCAATTTGATTTTAAAACTTGATAAGTATATAACTGATATGAAGTATTAATATCCCTATTAGCCCATGAAATCCACCTCAAAAGGGAGAGAATCAACAAGGGTAGCTTGCAGTTTGTACTAGAGTTACAGTATATCGAAAGATGTATAGTACATTTATCATAGGGATCAGAGTCTAAATTCTAATTCCACCTTCCAAACTTCTACGCTGTTTTTAATGTTAGAAATATAATAGAATTTTGACTAGATTTCTTAGAGATAACATGTCCAATGACAAAGCTGTTATGTCAGGAAAGTTAATCTCCCACATTATCATATGATAGCCACAATTTAAATTTTAAAAAAAAATCTAGAGTTCTGTCTTTCCCACAAAAACCTACCTAAGAATATATCAATATTGCTTGCATTAATTTGGGGAAAACCCCTGAATACAGGTAATCCTTTTTTTACAACCATTTGTTTAGCAACTGTTCAAAGTTACAGTGGCACAGGAAAATAGTGACTCACACTTATGACTGTTGCAGCATTCCCAAAATGTGAGCACTTGGCAACCGGCATGTATTTACAATAAGCGCAACACCCTGGAGTCATGTGATTGCCATTTGCAATCTTCCCACCATATTCTGACAAGCAAAATCAATGGGGAAAACTGAATTTGCTTAAGAGTGATATGATTCACTTAACCACATAGCAACAGCTTATTTGTTTTAAGGTCATAAAATGATATGCAACTCACTTAGCAGCTGTGTTGCTTAGCAATAGAAATTCTGGTTCCCACTGTGGTTGTAAGGCAAGGACTACCTGCATGTATATCATTTTTTTTAAAAAAATACTCATATTTATATTTATCCCTCACTATAAGCACACTGAAATTTTTAACCATCTACAGTTTGAAATTTTTTCCCCTTACAAAGAAATGATACATAATCATACCAAAATACTTAAAATGTTCCAAGTATTGTAAATTTTAACACTTCAGCGATTTTTTTTCCATTCAGTATTCTATAGACTGATCTAGCTCAGTGTTATAGGAACTTATAATAATAATAATAATAATAAAGTTGGTAGGGACATTGGAGGTCATCTAGTCCAACCCCCTACTCACTTCTCTCTCCCCAGCTCTAAGGCTCAGTTGAACCAATCTGCTAACCTTTGTAAGACATTAAAAACTTCCTTCCCAGGCATTTCGACCAAGATATCAGATCTCTCAGGAGATGGTATGATGTGGTTCAGGGGTAGTCAACCTTGGCTCTTTTATGACTCGTGGACTTCAACTCCTGAGCACAGCTGGCTCAGGAATTCTGGGAGTTGAAGTCCACGAGTCATAAAAGAGCCAAGGTTGACTACCCCTGATGTGGTTGATGACTGATTTGAATGTCTGTTTTGAATGTTTATTTTTTATTATAATTTTTTAAACATTTTCTTAGGCTAGCAGATTTGCTTTGTGATATGAGCCACAAGTATTAAATAAAATAAATGTTTTTAAAATGGTACATCGTTTTTATAAAGCACAGCCTTAAAAAGGGCCCTTACCGTGAGCATCTTTATTTACTTTCAACTGATTCAATATCCATGGCACATTTTTATCCAAATATTTAAAAGGAGTAATCATGTGGCTCAATCTGCCATTTAAATCTGCCATTTTCTGATAAAGGGAATACATTTATGCTTCATCTGAAAACATTGTGACCAGTGTAATTATTTTTTTAATGTGAAGTTTTAGCCCTTCTAAAAGATTGAGAGAGAGAGAGAGAGAGAGAGAGAGAGAGAGAGAGAGAGAGAGAGAGAGAGAGAGAGAGAGCTTTTAAAGTAATAAGCAACTCCACATAATATTCTATGTTACTATTTTTCTTTTTTGAATTATTAATTAATTTAAATTTATTAAAATGAGTTGGTAAAATGAGGACTCAGATTATTGGGGGTAATATGCTGACTCTGTAAACCACATAGAGAGGGTTGTAAAGCACTATGAAGCGGTATATAAGTCTAAGTGCTATTGCTATGGGTAAATTATATCTACACACCAGCTTCAGTTTGCACCAAAAAGCTGTTCCTTTGGGGGTAGAGGATTTCTGCTTTCTTAACTTTTGACCCAAAATTGATCATCATAGAGTCCTAATTTAAGTGGGGGGAAAAATCAAAACAAGATGAAATAAACCTTCCAACTAGTAGAAAATTAAGAGCATGCAGCATAATCATATTAAACTAGAAGTCTTTCACTAAGCAAAAATCCTATATGATTCTAAAGGTGTTACAATTATGTTAGATGAAACCAAGGCCTTACTAATTCAACATTCTGTTTATCAAGTTGGTCATAAGGAAGACATGACAATTATTTTCTCCTGTTATTGTTCCACAATCACAGCATTCAAAAACATGTTAACCTCTGAATCTCAAAGAAGCTCATGGCCCTTTGATAAACGGAGACATCCTGTATTTACAGGAATGTTGATGTAATTCAATATACAATTTATTTGTAGAAATATAAAGATAGGTTCATAATATTTGAGTGGGCTGTGGGCTTCCTAGAGATGTATGCAATTGAAGTTTCTTTCCTGTACTGGGATCAATCAGTCAAATTCTCAAAGCTGTCTGGTTGTTGAGGAGTGGCTTTAACAAAAGTGCTTCAGTCTGCTGTACATGCAATCTCAGCTCCTTCACCGATTAGTTTTATCTTTTCATCTTTTGTTTTCTTCTCAGTAATCTTTTCCTCCAGAGGTTTTGTGTGCAGAAAGTAAGTCAATTCTCTGAGTTGACTGCTTATATCTTCTTTGACCACCAGTGTGCCCCCAAATGACCTTTCAGAGATCATTATTAAAAAATAAATAAAACCTGTAAGCATTTTCAATAGCAAAAACCTAGAGCTATTTTCTTTCAAAACTAGGAAGAAAGAGAACAGAAGAATACAGCTTCTATATTTTTATAAAAATTGGATTCTCAATTAAAGGACACTAAATAATATATAAAATATGTCATTGATTTAAAGAGATTTGTGTAACCCTATTAAAATCAGTAGAACTTAATCAATCAGAATAAAGCTACAAGGGCCTTGGAGGTCTTCTAGTCCAACCCCATGGTCAAACAAGAAATCCTATACCCTTTCAGATAGTTGGCTGTCCAGTCTTTTCTTAAAAACCTCCAGTGATGAAGCACCCACAGTGTCTGAAGGCAAGCTGTTCCGTTGGTTAATTGTCCTCACTGTTAGGAAGTTTCTCCTTAGCTCTAGTTTGCTTTTCTCCTTGATTAGTTTCCATCCATTGTTTCTTGTCTTGCCTTCTGGTGCTTTGGAAAATAAGGAGGACTTAGACAGGATCATGCCTATACATTTCTAGATATAGAGTAAATTTAGGGCAATTTAGGAGATGTTTGTCTTGAGTCTGGAAAAGACAAGTGTGTAGATTTTTTAAGTAGAATAAATTTATATAGCTTCTAATTGAGCATACTCCTAAGTAAATATTTATTGGACTGAAGCTTTCATCAATTTTTCTACCACCACCAAATATCTATTTTATTTTGATTGCATTCCAGACCTGTATGACTAACACTGTTTATCCCATTGTGTATATTACTTCCTAAATGCTGATATTAAAATATATTTGCCCTATTTGCAGGGCTTCTTTGATATTCTTCACCATTCAAAATTATTTCATGCCATAAGCAAATACTAACAGTGAGTCATTTACCAATGTTAAAAAGTATTTCTTTTGCAACACAGATCCTTGGTTGACCTTACTGTTTACACCACTAGTTCTAAGAACTACTCATTTTCTCATACTGCTAAAATACTGCAGAAATATAGTTATCTATAATTATTATGTGCTACTGCATTGATCCTTAATGCAGGGCTCGTAGCTATTTTCAAAAGTACAGTATTTTTATTCCAAAGCCTAAAAAAATGCAGTATTTTGTAATGAATAAAAGTGGTGGTATGAATTGTGTGAACCTTCTATCTGGATCACAAATGTAATAGTAATATAACATAAAAAAATCAATCAATTTTAATATGCAGCTACATTCTCTGTTGAAAATATCAATTTACTGTGAAATTGCATAAGAAATCACTGCTAAAAATTTTCACACAACAGTGATATAGTGGTGGAAAATGTATACTTTGGGCATTGATAGGAGTTCAAAAATATAGCCTTTATTTTGGTGAAGTTTCTAATCAAAATATAAGATTTTATAAGCAAAAACTAAAATAATTCAGTTACAGATCAAGGCTTCTTTTATTACAGACTGCAAGTGAATTATTTGGCAAATAGATCTTTTCCCTTGCTTTTGTATCTTCCAATAACTATTTGTCTTATGCTTTAATAAAATCAAGAAACCCGGCAAATGTTGATCAGTCAACCACATGGTCCTTGATGAACTAATTCTTCTGGATTAGTTTCTAAGAAGAGAGGATGTCTTTTTTTTGTCACAAATCTATATGTGATCAAGTGTTTTTTGTCAAGGTTCTACTGGGCAGAGCTGGTGGTGCCAGTTTAGAGAGGCCCTGAGAGATTGGTCATATCTACATTTTAGACTTCTTTTTCCTCCATTGGCCCTCAAGGATCAGGTGCCCTCCTCTAGGCTCATAAGTTGGCTTGTTCTTTAAATGGCCAACTCTTCCCCCAGCAGAATACATTTACACAAACACACATATTGCTTCACACTTTGAATCCTGAGCTTATGGATAGGTAGACAAGCTTCCTAGGTTTTATTAGCAGACCAGGGAAAGACCAAAGGGAAGATTTGGAATGAAGAAAGGCTATTGTAGCGACCCTTTCAAAACAGTTACTAAGGGAAGAGGATTGCTATTAGCAAACTAAAAGCAAGTTGATAAATACAATTCTTATGACTGCCAGCTCCTTGCTACCTCAGTTTATCTTAGCTTTTATGCATGTGTGAAGAAGTGGAGTACACTTCCAAACAAAGCACTACCATGCAATGTCTACCATTTTTATTTTCTAATAGTATCTATGGTAACCCATCTCCTTACAAATGACCATCTCTATTTTGTTGTGTGCAGCATTCCATTCCTTAATTAAGAGAAACTTTTTGAACAACATAAAGCCCAGTGGATTGGGAAAGTGATAAGTAACCAAGCACCATGCTGTTTATTCTGAAATCTTTTCCAGATGTAGGACTGTGAAGTCTTTGATGCCTTCTGAGCTTGGTTGTTTTCTTTCAGAGGTTTTGTTATCAAACTAAGTAACACCTTCAGTACTAGTAAACCTCTTTCATGCTAACAAAACATCTGCAGGAAATCAACCAAGCTCAGAGAGTACACAGGACATCCCACCCTTATTATTTTTATAAATAACTCAAGACAACAAACATACCTAATACTTTCTTCTCCCCCTCCTATTTTTCTCATAACAATCACCCTGTGAGGTGAGTTGGGCTGAGAGAGAGTGGCTGGCCCAAAGTCACCCGTGCTTAAAGTGAGACTAGAACTCACAGTCTAATCTGGTGCCTCAGCCACTAGAACACTAGACCAAACTGGCTCTTTATTGTCCTCTAAATGCAGGACTATATGTACCTTCAATTCTTATTTTAGTTCTTTTCTGGATTTTCATTAGCGGTCTTTCTGTGCCTAGATCTGCATCTCTGCTATATAGGAAACGATGTCTAAAATTAAAAATCCTAAGCAATACATGCCAGCCTCTTCCCAGTGTAGCAGGCAAATCAAAATCATCCCTCTGGTAATGGAGGTTATAAAGCACCAAAAGGTTTATGAGCCCAGCCTATTATCTAAGACAGGGCTGAGTGCTCGCCTTTTCTCTTTTACATGAAGTCGTGCCCCATCACATATCTTTAGGGCATAATTGTGTCAACAGATGAACGAAAAGTAGGCACTAGGAAAAAAATAACACAGGAGAAATTTTTATACTTCATAACGTGGACTGATACATACAGAATGGTAAAAAAAAAGCTGAAGTAACAGTCTACATAAATAAGGAGAGGAATCTCACTATGAAAATAATGGGAGGCTTAATTATATGCAATTTGCCTCAACTGAACAGCTGATATAGTAATCTCCTGCAAGATATAACATTAACAATAGAAGGAAATTACCTTGTTTCTTGTTCAGCCAGTTATTTCTCCAACCAGTCTCTTCGAAATAAACTTATTAACATAGTTCATATTAATTAAAGATAGCTCTAATACTGATTGAAACTAGATGTTTCAGAAGAGTTAGGTGAATTTCCAGTGCTATTGTAAAACAAAAAAAAATCTGAACATATAAGAAACAGTTAATTTGTCTAACTCTTCATGCCACCTTTATGCATATTTGTCTATCTATTTATTTAATACACATGCTAGTTTTGGAGCTAAGTCCTCCTGAAACAGCAGCCTGCCCATACAAAACACTCAAAAAATCTGTAAGTAGGCATGGGTCATAAGCTGAAGTAGCTGCAATATTCTACTCTCAGTGTTTCGAAACTTTGTGTCTGAAAAAAGAGGGCTCCTCTTAACTGGTCAAAAGCTAAATTTCTCTTCTTGTCCAGATAATGAATTTCTAACCCATATCTGCAATTATAGTTTCTGTGTCATTTTTCAAGGCCAGCCCAATATAAAGTACATTGTATTGCTATAACCTAGCTGAGAAATGGTAAAGTATGGGTTATTCTCTTTTCAGTGCTTCCTGACTTATAAAAAGGTGGATATCTCTCCCAGTCATGGTTGTCACATACTGCTTCAGCTACAGCCATGACCTTAGGAAAATCTCCAGGTTCCATGCTAGCAACTTCAAGGGAAATTCTACATCATCAAGGGTTCTAAGCAGAGCAACAATGATATCTGAACATTTCTGAATCAGCAATAATTCAGTCTTGCTTTGATTCAGCCATAGTTTGTTTTGCTTACTCCAATCTCTCACTTCCTTCATGCATCAGTTCAGGATTTAAACCTCATTTTTTGTTCAACCTGGAGTCAAGATTACCTCTGGCATTTCACGAGAGCCAGCCCACTCATGTCCAGTTCAGAACAAATTTGAGTGGTTTTGTCCTCAAAATGCTTAGCAAACTGCTTACAAAGATAAATTGGAAAATCTTCGAACTTCCCAGAACCCCAAAAAGCACTGAGTCACACTAAATAGAATTGTTGGTCTGCTATTCCACAGATTCAATAAGTACAGGGAAGTATACAGCCATAATGTAGACCTGAATATGAGTCATACCTGTAAATAGTCATCATCCCCTTTCTGCAAACATCAATGTCTTCTTTTTACACTTCACCTCCTAGAGCTTCTTATTAAACCAAGTAACCCCTGGATCAGTATCCTAAAAGAGGCCACTCAGAAACAATGCTGTTGAATATCCTAAAAACCTATGCATCCAATACATTCAATTCAATACATCAATCAAGTGCCCCATTTGGGTCAAAGGAATCTCACAAATTTCCATTTGGAAACAAGGAGGATTAGTAAAGCAGCTGGGGGGGTGGGTGATCAATTTAATAGGGAGGTTGAGTTTCATGGAAACTACATAGTGATCTGGCCATGACAACAAGCTGATATTAATGTCCTCTTTCTCCAGATCACGTATTAGCTGCTGTGAAGTGAAAATCAAATCCAGCATATAGTTCCCCAAATAAGTTGGCGCTGTCATGACTTGAGACAAACCTAGAATTGTCATGCTGCTATGCATCTCCAAGATCCCATTCTCAAGGCATAGAGGTTAGTACATAAGGCTTAGGTAAATTCACCACCCCACCACCCCGAGAAATGAAATCAAAGCTCAGGAACAGAAGTGGCTGAGCAGTAGGAACATCAGCACACCAGCGAAAAGCCCCAGCACCTGATATCTAGCAGCAGCATATAAAAGGGCTCACATTCAGCTATGTATGAAACAAGACATCTGGTGATCACCAGATTTTCATGGGATATGAAAGCCATTTCTTCTCTCCTATGCTGAAATCAAGGCTAGTCTATAACCCAAAATGCAGGTGGAGAAATTCCGATAGACATACTGTATATCTCCTTTACCCAGCCAGGTTTCTGCAATATATGCTATATTTGTTCATTCCTCATAGATGAGAAATTATTAGTACATATAGACTGGTATTCAGTAGAACCAGCCCAGAGTCTCTGGAGATCCAGTCCCCAGATCCTTCACTTGATTCTGGAGGCTTAGGAACCAAATGTAGACTTTCTGATAAGGGTTGAATAAGCATAGCAGACACCTTTACTTGTGTTCATAGTCTTCCATCTTATATTCAAGGCCTGGTTTAATTTCTTTAATAATTCCCAGCACTAACAATGTCTATTTAGGAAATCCTCTTAAAAGTTTGTAACATTAATTTAATGGAAAGATGCCAATACCACTCTAAGAAACTCTAAGAACTCTATTAGATTTTCTCTCTGTTAAATTAATGTTACTAACTTTTAATGGATGTTCTAATTAGATGTTATTATTAACAGGAATATTACCCAAATTAGAATCAGACCCTTGGAAAGAGACAGCCTACATTTACAAGTGCATTAAACATTAGTATCTGGACAATATACATACAAAAGAGTCCAACCAGATGGCCTTTCCTTTGTTTTCTCCTCTCCCTGGAACCACCTTACAGGATCAGGCATGCCTCGTTTTATTAGCACATCACATCTGTCAGAATTGAACAACTATTAGCCATCCTGCTTAAATGGACTCCAGAAGATGGTAGAGGACAGGAAGGCCTGGAGGAACATTGTCCATGGGGTCACGATGGGTCGAACACGACTTCACAACTAACAACAACTTACTAAAGCAGGAAGTGGAGGTTTCGCTTATATCTTCTAAAGAACAACAGGAGATGCATCTCACAATTTGATACAATTTCTTGGCTTGCTATGATTGGCTTTGGCTGCTTGAAATTGATGGAGTTGTAAAACTTGCATGCTTCCCATGCCAACCATAAAGAAAACTCTGTGTATAACTACGTCATTATAATGACCTGAATAACTACAGAAGTATAGTGACCTGAATCCGGATTTAAATATAAAATGTAAATATTTATCAAATCCATTTAAAAGATTTTAATACAGAGAGCACTTGTCTTGTTAAAATGCAATCCTTTGTCTATTTTCTTCACATTAAATAGCACTGAACGTAGGGGGAATTAAATTATGAACAAAGACCTATGGAACTGCACTTAGGCAATATGTTGATGTGTATATTGATTGGAAATATTTTTGAAAAGTAGTTTTCAATTTTTAGATGATTTGGATATATCCAACAGCAGGCATCATCTTCAAAGAGGCATTTCTTCCTGGAGTAAAATCTATATCTCAAAGTGCTAGAATTAAATGCTGCAGCCCCAATTTTAAGTAGTAGAATTTATAGTTACTAGGGGTTTTTTGCCCAATATCTCTCAACACAAACTTCCTTTAGAAGAAATTCAGAACATTCACCACAAGCAACTTTTCATTCCCTTCTCTATTTTATTTCCAACTGAAATACTAGTTTTAATCATTTTGTCATCGTTGTTTTCTTTGTCCTTTTCTAGACGTAAGCTAGAAGATTTATGCATGTTTTGAAATGATTTTAGATAATTTGTTTGCTTTGGGATAACCTTTGCAGCTGCAATGTTTGACTCAGCCTTTCTAATAAACCCTAGGCCAGAACCTCCTGTTGACGCCAATATAAAAATGTTTGACCCTAGTCATGAGTGATGTCCCAAAGCACACAATTTCAAAAGAGAAAGAAGTACTGACATGACAACTTAGTGTAAATGGGAGTATTAGGTCCAAATGAGATATAAGGGGAAGGGGAAGCAACTTTCACAGAATGGAAATATCTAGGCCTGATCATCTATTAAAAGTGGTTAGTGGTTGGAATGCAGTAAATAGAGTTTGCAGCAAACTCTGCCCACTGCCAACAGTTCAATCCTGACCAGTTCAAGGCTGACTCAGCCTTCCATCCTTCCAAGGTCAGTAAAATGAGGGCCCAGATTAATTTTTAATTTGGTTTGGCATTGTCTGATTGGCTTCTGATGTTACATTTCGCATATGTGGGAGGAATTTCAGTAGTAACTCCTGTGCTTGGATAGTTAACATGCATAACAATGAAACATTGTACATATTTATGTACAATGTATATACGAGCCATGATGGTGCAGTGTTTAGAATGCAATATTGCAGGGTAATTCTGTTGACTGCCAAAGATTCGATCCTCACCAGCTCAAGGTTGACTCAGCCTTCCATCCTTCCAAGGTCAATAACATGAGGAGCCAGATTGTTCGGGGCAATATGCTGACTTTGTAAGCCACTTAAAGAGTGCTGTAAAGCACTATGAAGCAGTATATAAATCTAAGGGCTATTGCTAGCTATATTTGACTTTACTTGTTGTCTTACAGATGTATTAGATGATCATTTATATCACCCCCACCTAGGAAAGTGAT